>NC_048894.1:154789756-154791741 GCF_011077185.1 Oxyura jamaicensis | reverse complement strand
AAAAGAAAAGAAAAGAAAAGAAAAGAAAAGAAAAGAAAAGAAAAGAAAAGAAAAGAAAAGAAAAGAAAAGAAAAGAAAAGAAAAGAAAAGAAAAGAAAAGAAAAGAAAAGAAAAGAAAAGAAAAGAAAAGAAAAGAAAAGAAAAGAAAAGAAAAGAAAGAAAAGAAAAGAAAAGAAAAGAAAAGAAAAAGCTAGAAGCTTGTTTTCTGACAGCTGGTCTTCATTTGAACAGCCTGGTGGAAAGTTAGGTGGGTTTTGAAGACACGCTTGCTCACGAAGAGATCTTGTATGAACTACAAAAAACAAACAAACAAACAAAAAAAAAAACACTGGGGAAAGGGGAAATAAACTCTTTTTATAAAACTCTTTCAAATGGCCATCCTAGCAGAGGAATTAAAGAAAAGACAAAGCTCACATTGTCTGAAGGAGATCCATCCATCATTGTCCAACACGGGCATGCTACGAGAGATGGGTGCAGGTGAGGAAAGGAGGAGATGAGCTCCTGCTGGACTCAGGGCACCTGGTGTATGCTGTTACAGTAAAGACAGGGTTAATTAGCTAGGAAGAAGCAATGTAGAGACTAGAGAGATGAAAGTTGGGCCGTTTACCTGCAGCCTCATTTCAACGCGTTAATGACGAGGAGAGCACAAGACAGCACTGAACAGGATGACTGAAAATAATGCTGCTAATGCCCCGCATTGGCTCTCTTGTGGCTTCTGGCAGGATCTTGAAGACACTTGATGCTTCTGGTTATGAGCTGATGTGTGAGATGAAGAAGCATCGCACGTGGTCCATGCCGAGCCGTCCATCAGACCTCCTGTCCCTGCTTGCCATCTTCCTCGAGGATCTTTTTTGGGATTTGTCTGAGCACTGTTACGGGGGGCTGGCCCCATCACGGCTGCAATTTCAGGCTTCATTGTCCTCTGCGGAGGTTGGGGCAGAGGGGGATGAGTTTTCCTCTCCGGGTTCCTTCCCTCCTGCCTCCCCCTCATGCAGGAACCTGAAATCCCAGCCCTGTGAGCAAAAGCCAGGAGCCTACCGGTGGAGGAAATGCTTTGAAAATGAGATCTCCCACTTCTGTGCAGAGGAACGGGCTATTTTAGGACCAGCTTGTGTTGGAGGTACGGGATGGGATGCGATTACTGCAGCTGCTAAAGGAAATGCTGCTGTACGCAAAGCATCCTGGGTGCATTTAGCACCACCACTTACAAAAGTCAGCCCTGAGCAGCTCCCGTGGAAATCCCACCCTGTTGTCTGCCTGAGATTCAGCGATTTCCCCATCCAGCTGCAGCTCCCCAGCCTTTTACAAGCCATCAGAGAATCAAATGTGCTATGGAAGCACCTACAGCCCTGCTGGGTCTCACCAGAAGCTCTGCTGCTGAACTCTTCAATTCTTCCGTTTTCTCCTAGGCGATGTGCAGAGCCCTGCAGCTTGCTACCTGCCGATTTATGGCCCTTCAGCAGAATTCAAGCACAATGCTGCTGTCTCTATTCTTGCCGAGATTTACAGCTGGTTCCGCCTGGAAATGGGCCCCTTTTCTTTTTTTTTAATTGAGTGATCTGTCTTTGGGGGAAATATTTTATTTTGGGTCGTGTGTTTCAAGGTCTTTGGCTGTGTCACTGCCACTTTATTTAGCTGCCCTGTTGTAGCAGCCTCGTGTACTCCTGTACTATCCGTGGCAACCTTCATGGCTCATACCTTCATCTTTCCTTTTATGCATCTCCATGATTCTTCCCAAGCTGTCTCCAAGACCAAAGCATGGCCCTAAATCAGGACTTAGCTATGTGGGAGGCTTTTCCAGAGATTTGGGGATAATTCCTCTCCCTGGAAAGACTTCCTGCAGGATATATGTCCACGGGTGGGAGTTACAGCTGTCATAGCTCACTCTGCTGTTGTGCCACCCTAAATTAGTATGAGCACCAGCTCAGAAAAAGTCCTTGGCTATAACTGGAGAAAGATCAGTGTGTGCCCACATCCAGCAATCA
>NC_048894.1:154738556-154789746 GCF_011077185.1 Oxyura jamaicensis | reverse complement strand
GTCTAGGACACATGGATTGAGTGCCTGTTTTCCCTTTCACACAGTAAAAGAGCAAAATGTCATTGAAAGAGATGAGAAAGAGAAAAATATAATTTTACAGCAGAGGCATTTGCTCAGCGTAATTACAAAGCATTTGTAATTTTTGCTTAAAACCCAAAAGAGAGAAAACTTGGTACAGGAATGGGAACATATATAGATCCCATGGGAGGGAGATAAACACTTCAGTACCCATTGTATATAGGGGACTGATATTATTCCATCAGGGAAAAGAGAGCTCAGGGCTTGTTTGCACCCTGTACAGACGTCTCCATTACTAAACCCCCTCCGAAGCAAGCTACCCCACCAAATGGCCATGCAGCCTCCCCTGTAGCGATGTCTGTTCTCCTAAGGGATACTACCAGCACTGAAGGCAAAGGAACTGCTTCTGATTTCCCCAAATATATCACATTTGCCTTTTGTGATGCTTCTCAGCGTGGCGGCGCACACTGGAGCTCCTGTTTAGAAACAGCTGCCAGTTCAGCGAGGGAAAAATACGACGTCTGAAAGAGCTGTGATGCGGTGAACTTTCCTGGTTGCCCTGGAAACATGGGGATGCTGACGGCTCGGGGCAGCTTTGTCCTAGGGGTTTGGTGGCGCCTGGAGCCTCGGCCACGGCAGCAAGACGCCGACACAAGCATCGATTTCAGCCCGCAGCTGCAGGGCGGGTCAGCTTGCTCCTTCCTGGGATTAATATCAGTTCTCGGCCAGCCCGGTCCTTTTGAGCTGAGTTTCCTTAGCTCGAATGCACATCTGTGCCATGCGGCAGCTGCTCCTGGCTTTGAGATGCTCGTTGCCCCAGGTGGGCGCAGGCACGGTGTCTTCTGTGCCTCGACAAAGCGGCAGAGGGAGCTCAGGCGGTTCAAACATCCCTGGAAGAAATCTAGCAGTGATTTGAGACTTCTGGCTGTAATACCACACGTTGCTACCAGCACACAGCTGTTCTCCAGTTGCATAGCACAACGGAGCCAGCCCGACTATTCTTCTGAGCTCTATTACCATTTTTTTAACCAATATTCTCAGCTGCATGGCCTCAGTACAATGTAAAGCTGAGAAATTGCAAATTTTACAGTTTTCAGTAGGGTTTACATGTGCTCAGTGCCCCTCAGACCAGGACCCTGCTTTGCTCTGCTTTGAAAGGCGCTATTTTGTGGCCAAGTTTCTCCCTCAATGCCAAGGTTTTACAAAACCCCAATAAAAATGTTATTTTGCAAGCAGGATCTAAATCCCCAGATTACAACGCATTCTAGGAATTGATGGGAGTGTCTTCCTGCAGAGCTCGTGGTGGCTCTGCTGTGACATTTCGGTGATGAGCACACGCCAGAATTTCATGATCTCAACACAAGATCTAAGTCCTACCACAAGACCAAGATCCAAACACAAGCTTTGGGTCAGACTGAGGTTTCCTCACTCCATCCAACCCAAAGTGGGCTTCGTAGTTGTTTCCTCAGTAACCAGTACATATGTCTGAAACATATTTAAGATTTTTATGTATAAGACAAACGAGTTGAGATTACAACATGTTCCAACAGTGGCCAGTACCTACATGATTTAGGGAAAAAAGATACAGAATTTCCTCCTTTTATATTAAGGCTTTTACATACATGGGAGTAAGTGTCTACGGGTGAGAAATCCTGAAACTAGCAGCTGTGCTACAGGTTTTTTATCTGGGTAGAGAACGAGGCAATTATGGTTAAAGGAACAGGATGAAAAATACCTGCTCCTGAAGATTTCTTTCCAATTTTAATCAACAAAAGATACAACGGTGGAAAAGCTGGTATTTATATTTAATGTCCAAGTTCGTAACTCCATGGATTAGGAACTTCTTTTCAGGGACCTCACAGATGAATGGTTGAAAGGAGTTGCATTTTTGGATACATTTCATGCCCGGTCTTTCATGCCCTTGAATATGCAGGGAATGGAAACATTGTGGAGTTATTTCTCCTACTAGGTGGAAACAACTCGGCCCTAATGTTGAATCAATTCATAGAGTAAACCCCTGTGCATAGCTGCTGAGCAAATCAGTATGAGGAGACAGTGAACTGAAAACACTCTGCAAAATAGAAAAGAGGAAATTATTCAACTATTCACAATGGGAAAGTAGGAAAATGAAGTGGGATGGGGTTAAGGGCAGCAGGTGGAGTAGAGGGAAAGCTCAGCCTCTTTCTTTCTGCTCCAAGGTGGGAGCACCAGCAGGGAGACCCCGTAAGGGTTGGAAAATGATCTGGGATAACTCTGATCTTTTTAGCGATAGCAAAAGGATCAAGGGCCATCATGACCAAAGGAGAAGAACAGAAGGAACATGGCTGCACAAAGTGTGCAACTAAACACGAGGTCACTGTGCAAAACAAGGGGCAGGGAAAGATGAAGCAGGGAGAAGACAAGTGAGCACTGAGGATCGATGTGCCACACACACCAGGTTGCCATCGAGCTACTCCCTTGATGCACACTCAGCAAATGGCACTCCATAAAGGGGATGATTTTTGGCCTTCCATTTCTTCTCTCTGACCTGTAAGCTGCTAAAGACCAGGAGTCTCCAGATGCACAGCCATGTCCCTCTTCCCTAGAGCCTGGACCACACACCCAATCCTGCAGCTGGGCTGGGGGAAAAAAGTAAATAAATAAAATAAAGTGGAGATGGATGAGTAATAGGATTAATTAATAAATAAAATACATTGGATGAGCAATAGGGTTAAGAGGTTTATCTTTGACAATTTAGTGAAAATAAAGTATTTGCCTGTTACTTCTTCCCCTGTTGCCATATTTCAAGGATTTCCAAGATTTTTTTCCCAGCTCTCATCCAAGTTCTCCTCGGATGCAGTTTCACACTGCAGTTGCTGCTGCATGGTCCAAGAGTGGTCCCTTAAGGTTGCTCTCGCTGCGTTTGTGCTCCTGTTCATCCTTGTGCATGTCCAGAGCTTTACACTGGGGCTTTCTGTCTTATATATAGGTCTTCTGGGGGCTTCATCTTTACCCACTGAAACTGTAAGATCTGAAATAAAGCCAATAACCTGGGAAGTGAGTCCTTCTTCTCCCACTGCTGCTCAGTATATTCATGCAATAGATGCACCAAGCATCCCTACGCATCTGCTATCCTGTCAGTGGCCGGGTGCTTTTAGAGCCTTTTATCTCCATGATCTGCTCCTCTTTCTTTCTCTCATCTGCTGGATGGAGGTAATGAAGATTTAAGTACGACGTGCAAACCCATCTGTCCTGGCAGAGCAGCTGTGCAGAGCTGAGGATCTTTGTGATCATGGGTGGTTCCGCCTGGGGCCGAATGGATTCCATATGCGAGGTCATCTGTCATGCAGAAGGCACTATCCTCTCTGAGAAATCCTTTTCCTCTCCTGAAATACACTGAATGCACTGTCACTTAACCCAGCACGCTGTTTTGCCATGAAGGTGTTAGTATGGAGCAATTCTTTGGTAATTTCTAAAAGTACAATGGCTTTATATATACACACACATATATATTGTCTGTAGACAGCTAGTGATGCCATTTTATTCATTTTATTCTTGCTGTATTCTCTTCATTCAGGTGATTCCAGTGCCCGGATACCTTTGAGGAACCTCATCTTGGGTGAGGTGAGTAGTCTGTAATGAAGATATTCCATCCCTTAGCTTTTATTTGTAGGCTCAGACCATTATACAAGGAGCAATAAGTTTCCACTCTGCATATCTGGTGGTTTGTCCACCCCATTTCTCATCCATGCCTATAGCTGGGGGCTAACTCCCCGGGATTTTTCTTACCAGCCAGTTTCCCAGTTCTGATTTTTATTGTTCTGTAGCAACAAATGTTCAGATTCTGAATATTTTCCAAAGCTACCCAATCGTTAGCAGGTATAATTAACACCCGAATCCTTAATCCATAAACCTCGTTTAGGCTGGATCCAGTCCTACCGTGCTTACAAAATAAAACCTCAATGCGAACATCACATCTTTAAAAAGCAAAAAGCAATCCTAGCTCCCAGTCCTACCCTGTACTTGTAGAATACAGAAAACAAGAAGCACTACTACAAGGTGTAGCTGTTTGCCATAACTGTAGTACAACCCACTGCTTACAAACTCTACAGATTTATTAGCGCCTAATTAATTACCGAGACATGTGTCTAAGCTCAGATGCTCAGGAAAGTGATTAATATTACTCAGAGCTACCAGTGTGTGGGTCATTGTCTGCAAGTCCGTAATCAGGTCGTGGCAGTTCAATGAGATGCACGTTTCCTGTGGCTGACAATGGATTATTCACATAGGATGTGCGGCGTAATCGAGTTAAGGCTGGGGAAGCAAACATACCTTCTGGAATTTGCCCAGTTTGAGTCACACACTTTGGAAAAGATAAAGTTGCACAATTCAGGGATGTTTTTATGCATTTGTACTACAAATATTACAATCATGTTCTGTTGAAATGCAGCAACACGATAGGAACAGCCTTGGTTCTTACTAGGATGTAGTTAAATAAATGAGAAGCGCAGATCAGTTTTTGGGTGGTTTCAGTTACGAAGCTATTTCAAGAAACCCATGAGGATTTCTCTAAACTGTGCAGCTGCAATGTGTGCAGGCAAACAGGATGCTGTTCTGTCACCAAAGGAATAACAAACAATTCCAAAAGAGGGGGTAATTTGGTTAAATATAGCACTTAAAATAATATGCTAAGAATTCATGGGTTTTGTGATAATTCTACCTTTTTTTTTTTTTTTTTTTAGTGGATAATAGCAAAATCCTTCCACGGGTAACGACTGCAAATGGTGTTCCTACAAGAGAAGAAAAGTTGGAGATAACAACCGAAGAACAGCGAAGCAAGCTCTAGGAAATAAGATAAAGGAAAAAGCAACTGAATGCCTGAGGTCATTGCTTTGTCTACATCCGAGGCCAGATCCTTGAGGTCTTACACGAACAGCAATGCTGAAAAAAATGTGCAATATTTTCTATCCACTATAAATGTATTTCATGTTCTGGTGACCGTCCGAGCATGAGCTCATGCCCTGATTTAGGGCAGCCCAAGGACCAGGCTCTGCCGTCTGTAGGTACCCTTCCCCAGCAGCAGCCAAAAAGGATACCTAAGGAAGAGGGTGAGAATTGGACAGAGGTGTGAGGTGTTTGTTTCAAAGTTTTCTGAAGCCACACAAGCTTTCGGTTCCCATCGCACGCTGTGGCAGGAAGTCCCAAAGTTTAACCACAGGTGTGAAGAGTCACTTCCTTCTGTTTGCTTTGAGCTGGTCCTCTCCTACTTTAACTTGCTACTTCCTTACTCTTTTCTTGGAGAAAAACAATGAAAAATGAAGCTCTCGTCACCTTCTCCATGATATTCATGATGTCATAGATTTCTCCTGGGCATTTCTCAGATTGAAGAGGTGGACCGGGTTGGTTCTTCCTTATATCAAACAGTTCCGTTCTGCTATCCTCCTTGTTATTCTCCTCTGAATCCTTTTAGCTCTTTCATTTCCCTTTTAAATAAGAGGACGGGAGCTGCACATAGGATTCAAGCTCAAAGGGATCCACAGGTTTATGCAGCTGCACAACAACATTCTTTATCCCTTTCCTGGCAGTTCATAACATTTAATTTGCTTTAATAACTGCTGCTAAATATTTAGCAGGCATTTTCACAGAACAACTAGCACAGCCCCAGGTTTTCCCTCCTGGCTGGCAGTGACCAGCTCAGGGCCATCACTTCACCGGTGAGTTGAGGGCTGTTTCCCCTTGTGCATCGTCTCATTGCTCTGTCACTGGGAGCCGTCGAGTCCTTCTGCAGCTCTTCACAGCCTGTCCTCACCCTTGGCACCAGGATTAGTGTGTCCTGAGTACTTTGTCACTTCACTCTTCACTCCTTTCCAGCCCGCGTATGAGCGTGCTGAACAGGGGACACCGCTGCTGATCAGCCCGTACCATGAGACCTGACCATGGGCTCCCCCTCTCTGTTTTCTAGGTTTTAATCCTGGTTTTATTCATTCAGGGCCCTTCCCTTTTATGCCTCGACATTCCTTAAAAGCCTTTGATGAGAGATGCTGTCCGCAGCCGTTAGGAAATAAAAGCTGGTTATATCAACAGGATATCCTTTATCCAGAGGCTTGTTGACACCTTCAGAGGACTCCAGTGGGCCCACATGGCAGAATTTAACTTCCCTTTATAACAGAATCACCTAGGCTGGAAGAGACCAGGTTGACTCTTCCACAGCACATCACATTTATCCATTTGTCCACTGATTTGTTTTTTAATGCTCGTTCCTATAAAAAAGCAGCACGGCACCAATCTGCAGGCAGCTTCCCACGCCACTGGAAGACCTGAGACCTGGCGTTAATCTGAAAGAATCATAAAAACACAGAATATCCCAAGCTGGAAGGACCCACAAGGATCATCGAATCCAACTCCTGGGTCCCCAAAAGACCACCCAAAAAATCAGACCACATCCAAGACTTGGTTAAAAGTGCTCTTGCTGGATCTTGCCCCTTCGGTTACATCTCCGAGGGGCAGGAAATGCCTTTTTCTCACCATATCCCCCCAAAATCCTGGGGGTGGGAGCCCTGCCAAATGAGGGGAGGAAGAACCAGACAAGTAAGTTGCTGCCAGCTTTGTCAGTCCCTGAGGGAAAGAGGTTATTTAGTGCGTGCTGCAGTGATCCTGTGTGGTGAATCAGGAACAAACTTAGAGCCCCCAGGCAGCCAAAACTTCCCCTCCCTTCTGAGATGAAAATTCACAAAGGGGAGAATCCGGCTTCCTTGTGTAATCCAGCGTGAATTATTTCCTGATCCTTTAAATGATGTTTTTGTGGTTTTGGGGTGCAGATTAATGATTTTTTTTTCAGCAGTGATTGCATGGCAGAGCAGAGGGCTGCCTACATCACCCGGACAGTTGCAGCAGGTCTCATACCATTGTCCTTCTGGGCAGGGGGACAGGTTCTTTAAATTTTAGAAAATCCAGAAAGCAAAATAAATGACAGGAAAAAAATAAAAAATAGAAAAGAGCAGCTGCTAAACCACTCGAGAAAGGCCCTCCAAAATAAACCATGAAAGGTAAACAAGCACGCTTGCCTCTCATGAGGAGAACATTTCACCATTTCTAGCTCTTTGTGGCTTTGGGATGAAGCAAACCACCAGCACCTTTGTTCCTTGTATGGGCTGCAGACGTCTTTCCGGAGCCCTGAGCCACCCCAAGGAGCCTCTCACCTCACCTCTTTTCACGAAACCCCATTCCCAGACATTGCCCTGGGCTCATAGCACAGAGCTGACCTCTCCAGGAGGCTGGAGAGGGTTTTGCAGACACCGGTACGAGCCAGTTGTCCCACCGCAGTGACTCAGGGTGCTGCTGGCAGGAGCGAGGCTGTGCATGGAGCGCGCCGCCGTCACGGTGAGTAACCAGGTGAGCACAAGCACAACACCGAGCACGTACATGCTCGGCATGACACACAAGGTTGTGCAACCCCGTGTGCCTCTAGCAGACCAGCTCAGGGGTTTACATTTCCTATTCCCAGTGTTTTGAGTGTGAGCTGCATTGCTCATGGGCAAGAACCTTCACCTCTCTGCACTGATGCATGCTCCTGCCTCTCTCCCAGCAGCCCTGGGATGCTCAGAGATTACCAACTCTAGAAGGCTATGCTTTAGTTTAGAGGGACCCTAAAATCACCCACTGCAAGGGATCTGTAGGCTGGCAGACCTCAGGATTCACTTTAATCTCCTTCTTGCCACATTCCCTTAGGAAAGGCAGAGGTAGACTAAATCCTGCCTGATTTACCAGGACTTGGGACATCTCGTTCTCATTAACTTCAGAAAGAAGTCTCCGTATCCTGTAGGAAGTTTTGAACACAAAGCTTTGGCATGCTTTGATCCAACCCCTTCCCACTACAGAAAGTTGTAACCATAAAGGGAAAATAAGGGATTGAGGAAAATCTTAAACAAAAACTCAAGCCTTACAAACTCAGAAGACCAAGATCCACCTACAACTTTGACAGCATGTGGATGGTGGCGAGAAAAAATAAGTCATTTTCATACTTTTTCTTGGAGTAAATGGAAAAGGCATTAAATTAACACAGTCTAAAATACCACTACAGGCACAGAATACCTTCCATGAAATTGTCACAATAAATGGTTGTGCAGTCTGAAATATAAATTGCCAGAAAAACTGCATCTTCATGGAAAAGGATGATACAAAATCCCCTGTTGCTAATTTGTTTGTACTCTGTCTCCAGAGAAGTGGGAGCAATGCAAAGTCCTTATGGGTATTAGTCCTCTGGGTATTATTCTCAAGTGATGGCTCCAGAGTTGTTATAATGTGCTATTTACAATTATAAACTGTAAATTGCACGCTATTAATTGCACTAAGAGAAGTTGGTGACTTGCCCATTTGTTCCAGAAGAAGATGCTCAGGAAAGGATGGCTTACTCCTAAATGTCCCAAAAGAACTTTGTAGTAGGTAAAATCCAAGGTAGGTATGAGAATGAGCTTGTTAAATTAAGAGAATATCAGATGGATTTGGTTTCCAATTTTAGACTTTTCTACTTCTGTGTTTCTCAGTTTATGCTGGAGCTGTACAAAGCAAGCATTTTATGCACGGATGTATTGACAGCAAAGGAGAAAGAAGACTATGAAATATAGCTGCTGTGCTGATCTCCTGCACTCAGGCTGCTCTTTTCTTCCGGATATCTATGGAGATAAACTCCAGCATGCAGAGCAGCCTCTCTTCTTTGCAGTGCAGAGCTGCTTTTGTTCACTCACTCATGGAAATCCACCCCAAAAGCAGCGATGTTCTCCTATGGAAACCTCAAAGTACCATCTCAGGACCTCATCTTTTGTCCAGCTGCACACCTAGGGGAGCAATACAGAGCTGAAAACAAGCAGCCATAGCAGGGGACAGACAGAAAATCCTGAAGCTGCCGCCTACATCCCAATATCATCAAATTGTGTTTCACCCCATTTAAACAGGGTTTGCTGTAGGAAAATCCAAATTATGCTGAGCTCCTCAGACTCATCTTGCAAACCCTGTAAAGCTGTACATGATGGTGGGTACCTGAACTGAGATCGCTGCCTCTGTTTGCTTCCAGCTCGTATTTGCTCCTTTCTGCCATTTGCTCGCTTCACAGGGAGGAATGCTCATATAAACACAAATTTGAAGGAAATGCCTGGGGAGTAGCTGCCTGCTATGGAAATGAGCTTGGAGGTCATCTGTGAATATCCGCAGAGGAGACCTGGTTCTGGATGAACTTCTCCAGCCAGAGGAGATAAATCCAGTGTGTGATTCATGTGTCCAGTCAAAACTGACAGCACACTTCAGCATAAACCATCTACTGTGTGCTGCTAATGTATAATTGATAAACCATGGCTTACCAGGAAAAAAATGGTGTGAGAAATATGGAATACATGTGATAAAAGTAATAACCTGATCACTCCTGAATAAGGAAAGAGATTGCATTTGTTGAACAAATCTCAATACATCACTTCTCACGCTGGTACCGAAGGGCAGCTGTTACAGGATGCACAGCTCTGGAGGGCTGTGGGTGACTGAATTTATTGCAGAGTGGAGCCAGCCTACCTTTAACCACTGCCAAGAAGGAAGTCCGGCTCCCTGCCACCATCCCTGACCCCGGCGTGCATCCTGCAGCTTCCCTTTCACCACGCTGCTCCGTCCCTGACCCACGCTGTGCCAGGCCAGGAGCTGAAGCAGCAGCACCAAGCCCTCTGGTTCCTGTGCTGGAGAAGTTTTCTTGCTGGTGTAGTTCCCAGCACCAGGATCAGCACAAAGGGACCTGATCAAAGAATCCCAGTATCATTAAGGTTGGAAAAGACCTCCAAGATCATCTAAAGGAAGTGTGCAGGCTGCTGAGCCTGGCCTCCTTTTCCAACAGCAGCTACCCATTTAAAAATATAATAGAAATCTCTTTCTCAGCCTCCTAATCCCACCTTGCCATAAAAAGAACAACAATAGATGCCAGAGCAAAAGCAAAAGGCTGTAAGGGGAAGAAGCATGCAGTCTTGACTGACCGTGGGAATTAATTTCTGCCATAAAATACGGCACAAAATCTGAAACGTCTGAGAACCATCCCAAAGCCTCGTCCTCCAGCAGTGAATTTTAAAAGTATTAGCTATGGTTTAACATCACCTGAAAGTATGTGAATGCCTCTCAGGGCAGGCTGCAGCCCTGGGGAATGTGTCATCTAATTAATTAATGCTAGGCAGCATGAGGGCTGATGAAAGAAAACTGGAGGGGCACGGAGTAAAGCTCCTCATTGCAACGAGCATGGGGCTCAGTGATGGGCACAAGGCAGTGCATTGCTGGGCAGGGAGGAGGGACAGCCTCCAATACCTGGCAGAGAAGAAACCAGGGGAACATTTGGCCAAGGTTTTAAAGTTTCACAGGTGTTTCTCATATTGATTCGCCCTGTGGAGGTCAGTGGGGAAAGGGCCTTTGATAGGGAGGGATCTGAAGGAAAAAGGGGTGCAGAGCAGTCCCGCATGGCCTTGCACCATCAGACGTGGTGCCAAGCCAGGGGCTTGAGGTGGTGATAGAGGGCACCACTGGCAGAGCAGCACTGCTTCATCGTACCTATAAGATACATCACACATCCTCTAAATGCTGCCTCTTCTCCCCAGCTTGCAGGATCAATGGTGTTATTTCTGCTCCAAGTAGTTCAGCAGGAGACGACTTGATGTGGATATGCTTTTACACTGAAGTCACCCCACAAAAAAACGAGGCTCACTGCCATTTCCAGAAATGACACTGAAATTCCTTTCAACCCCCTAACCCATGCTTGAAGAGAAACTATTTGGGTTTCTCCTGTCTTCTGTTAGGGGTTATTTTTAGAAATAATGCGTTGCTTCACACTTGTGTTTCTCAGTTCTTACAGCATTCCCAAGGTTTTGATAGTCACTCAGGCTATGTTCATGCATTTAGGCTCTTAAATAAGCTGTTATATACTGACATCCTCTAAACTGAACCCAGAAGTGCTTACTTGACTGAAAAAGACATCACCAGATGGCTCCAATATCAGCCTAGAAGGATTTCTGTTCTTCAACAGGCGCTAAATGTGGCTGAAAAATCAGCAGGCTGCAAAGCGTCTGCATAGTCAAATCACCTCCGAGAGGCTTTGTAATTGCATTCAGTTCTGCAGTGCTGAAAAAATGAGGGTAATAAGCTCCATGTATTACACTTTAACTGGAGCTAGACTCCATATATAGTAGCAATAAGAAACACAGGCTGGTGGTTTAAAGGCAGTACCTGGGGACTCAGCACTTTCCAGAAGTGCCCAGAGACAGGAGATCACCAATTTGAGACGGTGTGAAAGGGCACAGTTCTCAGAATTCAGGTCTTGTGCACATCTAAAATTAAATGAAGTTCTCATAGTGATTTTAGGGTGCGAATCTAGCAAGTGACACACACACAAAGTCTTCAGGCATTTTTTTAACATGTGGATCAAACATAGTTGTTGTATTAAAGTAGCTCGCTTCAAGGATACAGTTTTCTTTCTGATACTAAAGCTTCACTAATCATTAAGGTATTTAATTTCATCTTGCTTTGCCTTGCTTTCATCTCTAAATAGTCTCATTTTCCATCTCTGCGCACATGAATTGAGCTGAGGGGTTTCCTAACAGCTGACCACACACTACCTACAGAAAAGTCTTGAGCATGTTTCCACAAATATCTCTGTGTCTCAAGTTCTTTTCAACAAGGCCTAAAAGAGACAGGACTTTCTGCTGTCTCTTGCCTTTATCTCTTGCCAGATGAGTCACTCGGCTGGGTTTTGCTTTGAAAGGGTACTTTCCCTTTCTAGCCACCATGCCAGTCTGAGCAACCCCAACCTCTTCTCATGCTGCCCACTCAGTTGTGTGTGTTTCCATGGGCTGCCCAGTAAATCCTGACCAAACATGACGCCTTTTTTTTTCTTAAAGCCATTTTGAACTTTGTTCAGTCAAAAAAAAAAAAAAAAAGAATAAGTAAGTCTGAATCTTGGTTTCAAATTCTTTTTGCAAGTCAACCAGCTTCATCATTATAGTATAGCCATGTTCCAGGCACTAAACAACTGATTTTTGCTTCAGTGCAAAGACTCACAAAGCTTTCAGCAAAATTGGTCCCACCATGGAACTGAAAGCCCAGCAAGAAGTCCTTTTGCAGCCCCTGGGGAGAGCAAGGCACTTTGTAGATACAACATGACACCACAGAGGCCTTCTGTCAGCCTGGCTTTCAAAGCCTTCTAGGCCTCAGCCCTTTGGGAAGTGCCCAGTATTCACCAAACTCACCCTTAGCTGGCTTGTCACCCGCTGTGCCCTCTCTGGTCAAGGTTTCATTTAATAGAATCAGAATGCTTTGAGTTGGAATGGACCTTAAAGGTCATCTAAGACTAGAGACATTCAGAAGAATTTTGAAGAAGACTTTTCAGATCAGACAATGACAGTAGGATATGATTACTCTCACCTCACTTTAGGAGTATACAAAATACAAGGAAGGAATACAGTTGCTTTAGTAGTACTGTCTAGTGCCATATGGGATGTTTTGTGTTACCACAAGACCACCACACGGGGCTGACAGATGTGACACTGAACATACAGGTGACATGCACCTTCTGCAGTGGCAGCCAGAGTTGCTCTTGTCACCTTTGTTAAGGTGACCAAAAGTCATCCAAGAAGTCTACATCTGAGCTAATAGTCTGGGTAGCCATAATGGTTAGAAGAGGCCTAACCATCAGCGTCAACTTCAGGATGCCATTCCTACCAAATGCAGGTGCCTCCTTCAGGAGAATTGCTCACTGGATTTATCTGACAAGTCAGTTCTAAAGCAGTTGACTGAACTGGTTTGCAAATTACTGGGCTCAGTGTAGGACATTTTGAGGCCTTTGCTCCTTGGGTGTCAGTGGAGAGGCTCACCTTGGCCCTTTCTGACTGCTAGAGGCCATAACTTGGATGCTGCCATCCCAGTCAGCCCCCAAGAACTATTGTGTGGGTCACAGCAGGTCAGGGTTCCTTCTCACAACCTTGTCAATGGACTTCAAAAACTCTTTGTCTGTGGAGAAAACCTGTGTTGCAGGAACCACCTCTGGCCTATGCCAGTCAAGGTTTGGCAATGGTGCTCTCTCTGTTTTTCACCTTAGCACATTGCCTTACATATTCATTGTCTCACCTGCACCCTGGAGGACACCACGGGATCTCCCAACAATCAGAAACTATCTTCCCATCCTAATTATCTGCAGCTGCACTTGAACCACTTGCTCGTAACTGGAAGGTTTCCAACCTCTTACCTTGCCGCTGTTCTCAATGCTTTCTCCAGGCTGGTTGGACATTTCCATATAAACCAGGCACCAGGCTGAAGGTCCATGCCCAGAACAAGCTGACTATTATTACACAGCCCACATCATTCATCTGCTTGGCTCATTCAAGACAAATCAAATAGCTGGGTGCTGCCTCACGCTGCCTGCAACTTAAATTAGAAACAATAGACCACAAGAACAACTGCAGAGGTAGGAGAAGTGACTACAAATAAGGAAAGGAAAATGTTTTTCTTAGAAACCTTTGTTCCACGGAGGGAAATTGTAAAAGTAGTCCAGGAGACGTTTGTTGCTGCTTTTTAATTTGAAATTTCATCTCTGGAAACTTTTACAGACCTGGAGTGTTGTGCAACGTTTTTGCTGCAGTATGGTTATTGCTAAGATTAGCACAGTAACAGATCTTTTTTAGAGTAAATTGCATATAATTAATAGGAAGCAAGAGGAAAAAGGAATAATTGTACTTTAATCTAAATGCAAGTTCATTTCTCCCAGAAGGTGGAACCAGCACTAAGGCCATACTAAAGAGGGGCCTTTTTGCATTCCTTTCAGCTGGGTAATGAACAACAATTATGTGCCCATATTGCAATTCTCCTTTCCAATTTGAGATGAGTTTTATCAAAGTGCAGGGATGTTCAGAGCTGGAATTTCATTCAGGTCCTTCATTGCAACGTTGGAGGTTATTGCTTTGCACTTCTGGCTTATCTCCTATTCAATGTCAAAACACTTAATAGACATTAAAATAATTTTTCCTTGTGAAGGAGCTATGCAAAAGCTATGCGACACTTAGCTTACATTTTTATCTTTAAGGCATGACTAAAAAGAGACTTCATTAGTAGTCTACTAAACACGGCTTCAGCTCACTGTTTCTCCAGTGAGGTTTCAACATCCCATGGGAGCAAAGAGCAATTCTTCTCCAGGTGGATGCAGAGAGGTTAAGCACCAGGACAAAAAACCCTACACTCCCAGCAAGGTTTCTGTCTGTTACAAACCCTGCAGCACCTCACCAGTGGGAATCCCAAGTCTCAATCCAACATGAGTAATTACAGCCATCCCCAAACCCTTCTGGAGCTCATGGTCAACAGAGGACCTGTGCTGAAGCCACAAGGCATGTGGTATGATGAGCTCCCGTCTTCTGTCCCACGGAAGCAGCCAAATTTCCCAGTGGGTCATTGTGAGCAGGAATTAGGAGGAACAAGCCCACACATGTGCCCTCGCTTAGATTTTCTCAGCCTTTTGCTTCCTCACACAGCCAACCCCCCCGAAGGTATTGGAGCATCACAATATTGCCAGATGCACAGCTCAATAAACCGAAATAAATAATTGCAGCCAAGGTTTCACTTAGCTGCTGTTATTAATCATTAGCAATAGTTATTGCTAATTAATGCCATTACACATCATGACTATTAGCCATAATCTGCTGACACAAGATGTGTTGTCTCTTTTAGATAGAAAAGAAAGAGGTTAAAGCCAGGGAGCAATACCCAAACTTTAAAAAAATGCTGGGCAGCATTTGCAAATTCACATTGCAAACTTCATGCTGAAAGTAAGCCAGCGTCCCTGCCTCAGGTGGCTGCATCTCCTCAATTGTTTTTAAGAAATGCCACTCGACAATAACCACATACCACCAAACTGGGCATACAAATTTAAGATACTGTTTAAGATGGGACATCTTTTGATGACAGCTCTGTACCAGGCAGGGACCAGATTTCAATTAAATATTGTCTCTTCCATAGCACTACACTGCTCCCCACCAAGAACACCCCCGTGCTGCTGCCTTTACATCCAGGTAAGCTTTCGAAAAGAGTCAGACTATTCAATTAAAATACATCCTGTTAGGCTGTATGCAAAAATCACAGAGAAAATGTCCACGACCTTAGTTAGGTGGAAGGTGTTATTAACTGACCCTAATGGTCCCTTGGTCCATGAGGTCTACAAAATGTTACAGTGCAGCAAATTCTTTGGCATTAGAAGTGCTGGATCATTAGGATTTGTTTGTCATTAGGATTTAAAACCCCATTAATCTTTTTTTTTTTTCCTCATAAGGAAGGAGAGATTGCCTTCATTTTATATTTTAATCTCAAGTGGAAATTTAAACGCAGGTGTCTGAAGCTGAAACGCGAAAGTGGAATCAATTCTGTAGCTTACGAAATTGATTTGCCCCAGACCTGAATCTATAATGCATCCCCTAAACCAGGCAGCCGGGAGCTGTGAGCACTCAGCACGTTTGTTTTCCCCGTAGTGTACAAGGGTTCATGTATGGCCCTCAGCTACCAGCTTCATACTGATGGACCTGGGCGAAATCCGAAACAAAATCCCTGAGCTGGGAGTCATCGGTCGTGGCTTATGCAGAAATTCACTGCGATAGCAAACTCAGAAAGCATGATGTGAAGAACAGGATGCCTCTGCTGGCTTTGGATCCACAGATTCAGCAATAACGGGGTGCTAAGGATGGTTGTATGGAGGAGAAGGTGTCAGTCCTGCGAAACAATTCCTGGCGCTGCACGTTCAGATGGCCACGTCTCCATCTGCTGCAGGAGAAGGGGCCGTTGGTCACAGTGGTGAGCTCATTAAAATGAGATCAATAGAGATTTAATCTAATGCTGAGGATTATTCGAAGTGGAATGCTCAATTAAGTGTGGAGGAAAAAAAAAAAAAAGTAACACAGATGAATTGCCAGCTGATTTCCCTCCTTTCTTTGGAATTTAGCCTGATATTGTGGAGGGCTGATAAGCTCAGGCAGAGCTCTGAAGAACAGCTGATGCTGGGCGCAGAGGTCAGCAAACTCGGGTTAAATGTGCCACATCGTTACTCAGAACTTTTTGCAGCCAGCTCTGAAGGTGCTCAGTATTTGGCCAGGATCGTATACCTGCCACTTTTCCCTTCTACGCACACCGGTGGCTGTAAGAATATTAGAAAGCTGCTAAGGGGAGGATTTGCATGAATAGGATTTGCTACGGCTCTTGGAAAAGCAGCAGGGTTAAGTACGGGGAGTGCTACAAACTTGTGTTTTTCTTCACTGCTCTGTAATCTCAGCCATTTCTCCCTCCTTCCTCTTCCACCCGCATCAAAATCGCTGCCTCCTCCCCACATCCCTCACCTCTCCAAGCAGCGGCCACACACAGGGACAAGGAGGATCCTGCTTTGAATGAAACATTTCATTCTCCAGGCTCCCTCCAAAAAAAATGCAGTGCCAGGCAGTAAGCCAAGACGTAAGAAAAGAGGAGCACAATTCTTTAATTAAAACAAGCACCGCTCGCTTTGAACGAATAAAGCGATGCTAAAAAATACAAAATCGCTGTGATGAATTCTCATTCTCTTGCAGGGAAGGACGTGCTCCAGCCCAACCCGAGGCACAGCGAGTGCCCACATTGCAGAGGAGAGGGGAGACAACGCAAGATGCTCTCCCCAAAGTCACTAATTGGCAGGCGCAGGGCCCCGCGCCGCTCACAGAGCGACGATTTAATCGGTACATGCACAGCTCTGTGGCCTGTTGGCACAATATCACAGCTTTTTTTTTTTTTTTTTTTTTTTTTTCCTCCAGCGAGCAGCTTTTAAGCCTTGCCCAGACATTTCAAGGCAGAGCTGTCTTATTTCTCCTGGATGGCAGGACACCTTCCCACGCCATTCCCTAAAGGCATCATTTTTAAGATGAGGCCAAGCCAATCACGACCTCCCTCATGCATCTTCTTATGTTCCTCTAAGAGCCTCGCCATCCCTAAGGCTTCTAATTTCCACTAACAAGTCCAGCAATTCACCATCCTCAATATTTTGCCTGATCTCCTATATTCTACCCCATCTTCATGACCAGAGAGGTTAAAAACCTCCTGAGGCGACGTGTTGTTGCCTTTTTGGCTCTCACTATTGCTCTACGTCCTGGGCTAAGAAAGACCAAGCACAGAGTTATCTTCCACTGCCTGATACCACCTACCCATGGCCCTGCTTCTTTGCTATTTATCACTTTTGCCATCATTAATTACCAATATTACTGTCACTATTTATCAGAGGTCTGGGGCACGCAGCAGGAATTTTCCTCCCATCACTCAACAGCCTTAGAGAGGGGATAGGTTTTACAGAGTGGTCCAGGATGGGCTTGGGAAACTGTAAGCCCAGAGAATTAAAAGCCCAAGCGGCACCTACGATGACAGATTTCTCCAAACAACCCACGTTGGTACGTGTTGTTGCAGCTACCCACAAAGTGTAGTCCCTCTGCTGTCCATTCTTCTGCAAAGCATTTCTCTAGGAGGTTTTATGGACTCAGAGTGACAACATCCACTGGCACCGTGGGGTTGGGTTACCCCATCTGGCCCCAGATTGGAGAAAATGCCGGGAGCGTTTACAGCTCCTCTTGTTATCGCCCTCAGCATCCTCCTGGCTCATCCCACAGATGACAAACTTATTGTCCCGTGTTTGTGATGCAGAAGACAGCTCTGATGGTTGCTCTGCATCCATGCCTCTGTGGCAATCCAGAACTGCACAAAGAAAGAGCTGATCTAGGATGAAAGAGGGAGATTCAATGGCAATTTCCTCCAGAGCTTTCCCATCTATTTATAACGAGGAAGAGCATCCTGCAGGACAGACTGCGGGAGGTGGGGTGGGGGTACAGCATCCTGGCTCGTCCCAGCACATCCCATGGGACCTGCACCCAGCAGAGGGGCCTCCTGGCTCCCCAGAGGTGCCAAAACCTCTCCCTGCCAAGGCTTCTGGTGTCAGCATGTTGTCAAATGCTTGCAAAGGCTCGGCTAAAAAGCTCCAAAGAAAAGCAGGGTTTGAAATGAAAAAAAACTACACTATGGGTTCAAAGCTCCCTGAGCCCACCAAGAGCACGCTGTGGGTGCCTGGGGGTGGGATGTGCTCTGGGGCATGAATAGATGGGGATTTGGCTGGAGATACCGCGGGGCACGAAGCAGAAACATTTGAGGGGCACGCTGTTTTAGGGAGGGTGGGGGAAAGATCCAGAAATGCTTTGATTTCATACAAACACAGCAGTTTAAAATAATAATAATAATAATAATAATAATAAAAGAAAACAGCACTCACTGGAAAAAAAAAAAAAGGATAAAATATGAGAATGGAAATACATAATTTATATATAGGATAGGTCTGTGTGCTTGGCATTTTTACAGTCATAAATTCTACAAGGCTTTTCCTGGTGCTGTTTTGTCTCGGGGTTATTTTGAGGCTGTTGGAAGAGCCAGAGCGTGCCCAACTTCAGTGAAATTCAAAGCGGAAGAGGCCGAGCTGTGCCCGTGCGATCCCAGCCCCACCACACCTCTAACTTGTGGCATCGGCCCCAGCGGCTGCCAAGTGCCGGGGTTGATGTCTTCATAAAGACACCCTGCTGAGATCCGATGGTCCCGTTGAGCCACCCAGCTGCAGCTAATGCTTCCTCTCGCCGTGTCCTCGCGATAGCCAGGGTCAGGAGGAGCTTCAGAAGATGAAGGCAAGTGGCCAGGATGGAAATCTTCAAGGAGAAGACCGAGAAGCAGAACTGAATCCAGAATTGATGCAGGAGAGGGAGTGTCTGTGCAGCCCCGAGCACCCTGCTTTGTCCCTATTCATACGACTCTTTCAAAGGAAGCGACTCTTTGCAATTTGCTGGCACTCCATGAAAAGCAGTGCCCCCTTCGATTCTTTCTTTCTGGGCTCTTTATTGAAACCAGGCGGTCAAAAAAATGTGGTTTTATTGGAAACAGGATGCGAGGATGGTTTTTGTGTGGCAATAATCTCGTTGCAATCTGCTCCCAGCAACAGCCTATTTTTTCTTCTCCAGGACTCGAACAATAAAGGTCTCACACAAAGGCGGGTCACACAGCAGGAGAAAGGATGCTCGAGGTCAGGGCTCCTTCCTTAACCTCCGGTGAGGTCAGGAGGAGGCGACGTGCCGGTCCTGCTTTCCTGGGTGAGCCTTCACCAAGCCCAAGAGGTGGATGGAGATGCAAGGTCTCCTGCAATAGACCTCTTCTGCTCCTCCTCCTAGTCCTTTGGGCTTTGTTGTGCTGCAGAGAAGCCGTCCCCACAGAGGTCCAGGCCAGCCCTGTGCTGAAGGGCTCCTCCATCTCTCTGACTCCTCTGCTTCGAAGTGTAATTTTGTCAGACCATCATTTTTAGGCCTCAGTTTTAACCTTCCTGGCCATTTTTTAAAATATTAAAAATAAAAAATAAAAAAATACACCGGCTTACTGGTGGAAAAGGAGCTGATGAAAGAGCCAGGTAAACCAGGTAAATAATGCAGTGGGTTTCAGCATCTATTTTGCCATCTACACTGTTTTTATTCCCTCACTGCTACTCAGTGCCAAATGCCTTTTCGTTGTTGGGAATTTTGTCTCTTCTGTCTCAGAGGCTGCACCTGGGGCTTTCCTTCTGCCTCCCCTGAAGGCTCTGGAGATTTTCTGCCTCTCTTTCCCAGGCATAGGTATTTTCATAAAATAGCCAGCAAAACACCCAAACCATCCCCGATAAGCCTGGAAATCTCCCTCTGCCCTTGTAACTTGTACTTAGAATCACGGAATCCTCTAGGATGGAAAAGACCTTCAAGACCTTTAAGTCCAACCATCAACCTGACCCACCAAGTCCACCCCTAAACCCTGTCCCTTAGTGCCACGTCCACACATCCCTTAAAACCTCCAGGGGTGGGGATGCCACCAATTCCCTGGGCAACCTGTCCACCCTTTCCATGAATAAATCCTTGCTGATATCTAATCTAGACCTCCCCTGGTGCAGCCATGGTCTTGTAACTTTCCTGTAATGTTCATATTAATTACATTTGTAACGTTTATATTAATTAGAAAGGATCTTTTTTTTATTATTTCCATTGCAGGACTTACTGCACAGTTGACACTGTGCACACTGACTTGATAACCTAATTTGCTCTGAGCATAAAATGAAAAGACATTTGTCTTCACCGTGATGTAAACACAACCTGAAAACCGAAGGATCCAGTTGTCCCTTTTTCTTCTCCCATCACCACCAGCAGCAAAAACCCTGGAGCCAATACTCCACAAAGAGCACAAACACCACAAAAAAAAAAAGTACAAATTTCCAACCTTCCAGGACTATCATTTCAGTCTTGTGTGGTGGGAGTTTGGGCAAGAACATTGCAAGCACAGGCATTTCTCTTTGCCCCCATCCTTATGGTAGAGCTCCCACCTAATTATCACTTTTTTTTTTTTTTTTTGCTTATCTCCAGCCCTCGCAAGAAAAACTCCCCCGACACTCACACCAGGCAGCGGCTGGCCATTAATGCTCAAACACTATTAGCAGATTATCCATGGTGCAGCCTTGCTTGAAGGTTCATCAAGGACGTTTCCAGATCTAAGAACCGTTACTGGAAAAATTGTCTTGAACACGTGGCGATAGACGTCTTCCCCAAAGGCAGCTTCTTAATGAGTTTGACTTGTGGGGGTTGAGTTGTTGGCTTTCTTGAGATAAAACACAGTCGTTTCACTTCCCTGGCGCTTTGCATATTCTTTTACAACCAATTTGTAACTTTAAAACAGCAACATAAGAGGGGTCATTTGGGAGTCAAGAGTGATTTGGCCGCCACGATTCATTTTGTAAGGCCTTGTGGCCCAGATGCACGTTGGAGCAGATTTTTGTGGAGTCCTTTGACATCGGTTTTCTTTGAAATCCAGATTTTAAGGATCTACAGAGGAGTTTTTGGCCAGAGGTGTATTCCTGCGTTAGCCATTACTTCAGGTGTGGGGGGCTACACCATTATTTGAAGATAAAACCCTGGATGCCTTCAGCTGCCAAGCTTTGCTTGCACCCAGAGGGAGTCATTACAGATAGCACAAGCCTAAAATGGTGGGAAAACTAAGGCAAATCATGACCAGAAAGATTTTAAGACTTTAAAGAACGTTTACCCCTGTCTCCAGGTGTGCTTTTATGCTATTGCAGTCTGGTGGAAAACAGCCAAGTTATGACAGTAGCTGAGACTCCCTCGTGCTGATACACAGAGAAATTACAGTACATTTGCCCATTTGCCATTAAAAATAATAATTTATTTTTTTTTTGGATGACCAGGCTGGGAGGATATGGAGGTGCCCACATCCATTTCTCCCCTGGCAAAGAGGCAAGTTGGCTCCTCACCTGGGGCACTGTGTGATATAAATACCCATTTTGTGGCAGCAGAAGCCACCTACAAGCGCAGGAGCAGCTTCACTCCAGCTAGGTACTCCTTTCCCTCCTCCTAAGCCTGCATACAGCTGGAAACCAAACTGCACGTGTCCCATTCCCTGTGAATTTCTACTGCACTCTCAACAAAACCCTGTTTGTTTTTCTTCCACTAGGCTTGCAAGCAGGAAAGTTTTAAGTCCTTCCTCAAATCAAAATATTTAACCTGTTTCAGAGTATCAGAATATTTAACCTGGACGTGGTCCTGGGAACCCTGCTGGAGGTGGCCCTGTTTGAGCAGGGGCTGGACCAGATGGACCCAGAGGTCCCTTCCCACCCCAACCAGTCTGGGATTCAGTGAAAAAGTAAATCAGCACCTGGTGGTTTTGGCCTGGCACACACTGATAACCTGCCCGTTTGCAGAACAGACAAGAAACATTGAGCCACTTAACAGAAAAAAAACTTTGCCTACAAGGACAGCATCCCCAATGCCTCGTTTTAATTGTGAGAGCCCCCAAACAGGTGGCAGCTGAGAGGGGCAAGCACAAGGCCACTTTTCTTTTTGCAAAGCAGCATGTAAAACGTAGTCACTTAAGCCGGTCGGGGGCCGTCTGGTACTGTTAAATTTTTTAATAACCTTCTCGGCTGGAGCCAGCTTTCCTTTTGATGCAGTACTGGTTTCATTAGTGGTCGTTCAAGGTGAATACCTGATTAGCTACGGGGAGCCAAAGGGTTTTTTCTTTCCCTTTTTCTTTTGACTCCTCATAATACCCGCTACCCACAACGAACACCCGTGTCCTTACCGTGTCAGAAGCACAATGAGTGGTGTCAGGCCGCGGTAAGTGAGTTGGTGTATGTTTGGCAGCTCAAACAAACTAATTCACACAGCCACAATTGAGTTTTTTGAGCAATTTCCATGCTGCTCTTCGTGTTGTTTTCGGCCTTTTGGGGTCCTTCCCTCTCCCAAACCCTGGGTGGCTGCTGGTAACAGGTATTTCACCCCTATACGAGGCAGCTGCTCCTCTGTGACCATGAGGGATGTGTGAGCACGAGCTCTTACCTCAGCTCTGATTTCTGCACCCGCATCAATAATGCAGAGCTATGCAGGCAAGACCAAGGCCCTTTTTCCAGTTTTCTGCTAAAATTCACCTACTGGCTCACTTGTATTTGGTCCTTCTGAAATGCTGGGCATATTCTAAATGTCTTTATATCACTTCTTTCCCTGGGAAAGCACAATAGTAAGTGGCACAGGTTATTCAGTGTTACATATGAGATCACTAAAATTGCTGAAATTTGAGGGGTGGGAGAAAGAAAACTTTGATTTCCTGAGAACTCCTGGGAAATAAATTCACCTGACCACTTGCAAAAACGCCTCGGGTTTCTCTCTTTGCTTTCTGTCATGATTTTGCAGACAAAAGATGTGGTAATAGCTACTCAGAAGGCTTCCCAGACATGCTACAAGCTGTCGACTGAATTTCAGGCCAGTTTAGTCATCGCTCCCTCTCCCTTTCCAGAACCCATCAGCATGTCACTCTTGGGTAAGTTCAATTATTGGGGCAAAAGGAAAGAAACTACTTTCCCCTGCTTTGGAATAATAACATAAACATAACAGCAAGCTCTTAAAAAGCCGTTCTCCACAGGAGGTGCCAATGTGCTCTGTGAAAGACGTGTTTTATGGGGGGAAATGGAGACACGTGCAGGCAGTGAGTTCCCTGTTGCTGTTCAGTGGGGCTGAGACAAGGACCTGGGCCCCCAAAGGAGGGGGTAGTGCCTCCAGCCCCAGTATTCTCCAATTTTACAGCATTTCTTTTTTTAACCTTATTTTTGCTCTCTTTGTAGAGCAGGAGCATGAGAGCCACATGGTTGCTGGGGCTGGCTAGCACGTGGTCCCTGTCTATCTAGAAAACAGCAATCTGGAAACAACGGGAACCAAAGCAATGCTCTTTTTGCCCAACATCCCCATCACATCTCTTCTCCTTACAGGGCTCCAGGACCCCAAACCTCCATCTTCCAGCTCCCAGCTGGCCTTTGACAGATCAAAAGCTTCAAAACAAAAGCAGAAAGCCTTTGAAGAATGTTCCCCATGTGTATCTTGCTGGCACCCACCTCTCCCAGCACCCCATCGTGTCTGCCATCTCTGGAAGATGATGCTGCGTCTTGCAGAACTCTGCACAGAGCATCAAACAGACCTTGCATAATAAAATATCACCAGTCTCCTTACCTGCTTATTACAGATTTAGAGCTTTTTAAAGGCAGGAAAAGATGCAGAGAGCACACAGCACAGGCTCAGTAACCTACACTTTAATTCACTTTAATTCACCACCCTGTGCAGAGCAATGCTGCATGTTAATCTGAAGGTATCAAGAGATGGAGAGCCTGGAGAGCCCATCACCAGCCTGTGTTTAACAAAACCATTATTTCTCATTAAATTTGCCCAGCCTTAAGCCCCCAGAACTGGCTGCTGTCACACCTATCTGCTCAAGGTACCTGGTGCTTCCTCCCCATTGTGCATTGCACAGACACCAAGTCATCCCTTGGCCTTCTTTTGGCCAAAATAAGAAGATGGAGTTCCTAAATCTGCCAATGAAGCATTTTTGCTGGGCCTCAAATCTTTTCCTTTTCCTTCCCACCAACATCAGCTCATCCTTTTTCAACATCTCCTAAATGCGGACACGCAAATGGGATTGCATTTCTGCCACCAAAGGGAAAAGCTCACTACCACACCGCTCTCCATCCTGCCCTGGCCATTTGGCTGCAGTCATGTCTAACTGTGCATCTGTCTCCTTGAAGGTAGGCTTTATTTATCCCAATCAGCTTATTAAGTCATTTGTCTCATGCTGTGTGGCATTCTCCCTCTTTAGCAGGATGGGTTTTTAATTAAAATTGTCCACTCACATCCCTGTGAAATAGAGGTGTTGGTCAGCTGGTAAAATCCTCTTATATAAAGCCCAACTTTCAGTCTTTTCTATTCTGCTTCAGGACTGGGAAATTACCCCTTTTGATCTACCCGATATATTCATTACTGTGTCGGGCCATCCTCTGCTTCTGTGAAAACGGGGTCCCAGCCATATGTTCCTAAGATACAGTCATCTTCCAATGCACAGCCCAAGCTGTCAGGAGGAAATCTGAAATACTGTTATCTCGCGTTGGGCGTAACATCTTCTGTGCTAGAAAATGATCACACATCATTTGAGAAACTTCAAAGAGATTTATTTCTGGTTATATGAGACTTCCAGCATACATCTTGATGATTGAAATCTCCCATTACCTGGTATTTCTTTCCATATATTACAGATAAAAGCTCCAGGAGCAGCTCACCTCTTAATGTGAGCCCACGGTCTGTAATCCCCTTTCCTGGCACTCCCACACACTCACCCCGCACTAACCCCCTAACTTTGATTGTTAAAGCTTTAATATCTTTATATTTAACAACGAAGCGGGTCACAGGCTTCTTCCCATACCGTCCCACCCATCCTTTTCTCTCGGGCACACACTGCTGTTCATACACAGCTTGTTGTCAGCAGTTTTAATGCTCCAGACAGCCTCCAGTTTTGGCAACTACGCCAAATTTATTTTAACTAACAGGCATTTGCAATTCCTGTCATTACCCACATTCCTCAGAAATGTGAAGAACGAAGGAGGAAACTTTCCATATAGCCACCGAATTTCAAGCCCCGATAATAGAAATTGGATGATTTGCTTGCACAAAATGGGTAACAAAAAAATCTGCTGGTCATACTGCAGGAGGTGTCTGTAGGCAAAAAAATTACCGCTGCCCTGCTATGCCAGGCAGCTTGATTGAGGAATGCTGCTAAGCATCATCAATCAGTCATCTAGGGAATAATAAATAAAATTAATGGAAGAAGTAGGATAAAGGTAGAGAGCTGCAGGGGACTCGATGGCATTGGCAGAAGATGTTCAAAGCCAACCTTACCGCATCCTGCTTGGAGGAAGGCCCTTTAGCTTTGTTTGGGCCTGAGCAGGAAGGGATGTTTATAGGTTGTGTCTTTTAAGGAACACCGTGGCTGAGTCAGAGGATGTGTTTACATTTGGTTATTGGGTGTTTTTAATATCAGCTCAAAGTCCAAAGCATAAATTACTATAATGCGAAAATAAGGTGAAGTCCCATTTTACTGATGTGACAAGTTGTAGTGCTGGAAAGATAATGGGTAACGAGGTGAGTCTCATACCCAGTGCAGTGATTTTTGCTCACAAAGCTGAGCATTGGCAGGCCCATGGGGTTTAGAGCTGGAAAGATGTGCACGGTGGCACAAAACCCCGTACCGAGGGCAGCTCTTTGGTCCTGGCACATCCAACCAGGGAGGAGGTTTAGCAGTAATTCCTTCAGAGGTAGGAGGAAGCCATCCTGAAATAATAAAAACTTCCTCAACATCTCCAAAACACACTCTTCATACCAAGTAACTGGGACCAATTCAAACCAGCACCACACCACGTAATGGGACCCCTCTTCCTGGTGGGGACCAGTTCCTCCTTGGCACAGCAAAACCCCTAAAAGATCCTCAGCCAGAGCATGAAGAGTTAAAATCTCACTGTAAATATTTAGCCCAGACCTAAAGAAAATAAATTCTTCTGTATCAAGCTGTGAAACTCAGCACAATCGGACTGTGGCAGGGAAACAGAGCCCTCTCCAACCATCACAACACGGTGTTATTCTAGAATGGATGGTTCCAGGACATTTTGGACCATGGTGATCGTTCCTAATTCTCCAAAGTAAATCTTGATGCAAACAGGAAGAATATCTCCATTTTTCCCAGACAGCTGCTAAGAACCTGGGTCCAGCTCAAAAGAAATGGGTCTTGTCTCAGCAAAGCCTTGGACACATGTGAAACCCAAACAAACGGGCAGCAGGAATGGGTAGGATTGCCTCAATGTTTTCATCGGGAGGGGTCTGTGTCCTGTTCAAAACAATTTTCTTCCACTATGTTGGTTTTACTCTGTATTTTTAACACCGCTGATATGGTGGAGCCATGCCAAAATCGGACGTTGAAATGCCAAAAAAGAGGAGAGGCTCTGCTGGAGCCTTTCTGAGTCAATATAGCCAGGAAGCAGGGGAAGCCACAGGCACTTCTGTTCGTGCACAAGCTCCAGCCCCGTGCTGCAGGCTCCGGAAGCTAGATTTTAGCTAATCATCTGCATTAAATCCATAATGGGCCATCAAGGCTTGCAGGCAGGTGCGCTTTTATCGAGGATACTAATTGCCCTGGAAATAACACAGAGAGCTCTGCAGCCCAAAAGCCCGAGGGAGTCCGAATCCCGATACGAAGCACTAGCACTCGGTATTAATTTCACACAGAAGACCTTTTTTTGTTTGTTTTTAGCATGAATACTGTCCTTGGCATCCCATAAGACATAGTACATTCCTGTGGGAATAAAAGGAGGTCTGTTGGAGCTTTGACTGGTCTCTTGTCAGACACACAAGATCTAATTCACTGTGGTATTTCTCCTTGTCCCACACTCCCACCGGCACCCTACTCCTTCAGCTATGCTGCTGGGAGGGTTCGTGTCTTCTTCTCCTGCTCCAGCTGCTGTAAAGCAAACGACAAAGGGATCATCTCAGAGATCAGTGTTGCTCAGCCCCAAGGTGGAGGCACTGCAGCTCCTTTTTTTTTCGTTTCTACAGATTGATATAGTGGGGTTTGTCCACAGGTGGCACCCACTTCGGTCATCCCAACCTGCAATGGCCAAATTCATTGCAGTGGCAGGTGTCTAAGTCTGGGCTAGTTTCATGATTTTCCCTTTTAAAAAGCAGATACGTGAAGGATGCCCTTCATCTCACCTTAAGTTTGGTGTCTACTGGCTCAGGTGAACTGCCCCCAGCAGGCCTCTTTGCCCCCATAAGTGAAAAGAGGAGTTTGGATGCTCGAATGAGGTCATTCCCATCGCAAGGACTCACTTTTAGATTACATCTGAGGAAAATGTAGGAAACCTTCTGCCCTCCAACCATCCTGGCTGAGCTGGGAAAGAAACAGTCTCAGACCCAGAGTATAAAACATTTCCCTTCCCACAGCCTCTTCTTCTCTTGTCATTGGGAAGATGACATTTATATTTGCATAGCATTTAGCACCAGGGACCCCCACTCTCATTTCATCCTTGGGCGCTACTGCAGTAAGAAAAATAAACAGCTGAATGTGCTGGTGGGGTTTGGGAACGATGCCAGCTAGCATTCAAAGCACGGGCCTGGTTATTTCCTGATGAATAACAGCGTTTACAGAAGGCCTCTCACCCCGAGGTGCTTCACAAATTATAAACATACAGAGCCACATCACAGAGTGGGCAAAGCAGCCAACTTCAAAGTTTCGGCTGAGAAAATCCCCCACACAGCCCACTGCAGGGAGCAATTCACCTTCCAGATACCAAGAGGCCTGGCAGTCCCAGGCACAAGGCCGGGCTCGCTTCCAGCCCCAGGGCACGGTCACGCTGCGGAGCAGACCATAGGATCGCCTTGCCCCTCTCTGGAAATGACTTGGTTGTGTTTTTTTGGTGTCCTCATTTAAATAAAATTACTTCCTAAGTGACAAAATTGAAGCCACCTGGTTTTTATTGATTTTCAACGTTTCAACAAGGTCTGTATGATGGTTCACCTTTATTATAGAATCATAGAATGTTTGGGGTTGGAAGGAATCCTAAAGATCACCTAGTTCCACCTCCCCTGCCATGGGCAGGGACAATTTTTAACCAGTTTCACCTCAATTTCCTTTATGCCAGCCACCCCTTCCTCACAACCAGCAATCCTACAACCCCAAACCAGCATGAACATGAGGAGAAACACAGAAGAGGGCAAACATCTCAGGATTGCTGCAGGTCTCTATAAAAATGACAGCTAAACAACTAAACAGCTAAAAATGACAGCCAAAAAGAGATGATTCAGGACTTCTGGCTGAGAGTGTTCCAGGGAATTTTATCTGCTCTTATTTATTTTTGCAGCTTCTGAAAGCCTCAGATGGTGGAAGAGCCTGAGACTGAGCATGGAGGCAAGGAGCATGCCTTGAGGATGGGCCTGGAGGGACCTGAGCTGTCGGCCTACCTTCTCTCTTACAGTAAATGTGGGACTGAAGCAGGACCATGCCCTGTGCAAGAGACATCTTGGACATTTTCCAGCATCACTGACCACCTGGACATTTTACCATCCATCTTATAGAAACATAGAATCAAATCGGTTGGAAAAGTCCTTCAAGATCAAGACTACCCATCAACCTCACTCATCAACCAGTCCCAGCACAGAAACATGTGCCTTAGTGCCACATCCATACATCTCTAAAATCTTCAGGAGCCTAGATACAGATCAGTAAATCTAACCTCACAATTTGATTGTCCAAAGGAAAATGTATGTTGTGTTATATTAAAAAAAAAAAAAAAAAAAAAAAAAAAAAAAGCTCAATGGCATAATTTATATGACTACAAAATAATCACTTTAGCAAAATATGGAAACCCCAAATTAGAGACATTTGAGCACCCAGAAACCACCTGGATGCTTTTTTCCTCTCCCCAACTTTCCCAGCCCTCTGACTGTGCAGTCGGTTCTGCAAGGCCAGGTTTGTTTTCAGAGTGATTAACGATTAGCAGCAGCAACATTTTTTTTTAATCCTTTCTGCGGAGCAAGGGATGGGAAAAAAAAATGCAGCTGAGACAGAATTTCTGCCTCGTGCTTTCTGCTTGCTGCGGGTCCGAGCCCTCCGAGCAGCAAAGGCAGCTTACAGGTGGTCGCTGCGCTGCTGCTAAAATTACCAAGAGAATATTGGCTCTGTATCTCACAACTGACCCACCCACTCATCCTTTCAGAACTGATGTTCCTATTCTTTTATTTATATTAATGAACTCCACCCCAAGAAGCTTGCTCCATGATAAGAACTCGGATAATCTATTAACCGCCTCGCGTCGGGTGGCTGCCCCGGTTGAAATGAGATTTGCATGTCATCAGGCACGCATTCCTGCAATTCAGAGCCTCCTCTAATTGCATTCTCGTGCATATTAACATGAATTAAACCCCGGTTGCAGAGATCTCGCCTTCCTATTTTGTTCTTTTAATGGTTTTTGTTCTGGCTGTTGCTGCTGAATAATCCCCGCTTTGGCAATCAAACTGAACCAAAAGCATTTTTTTAGACAGTAGATAAAGTTTCCAGTGGAACAGCATTGCCCTTGATGAGTTAACCTCCCTGTGCCCCAGTGTTTCCTGTTTTCGCATTGTCTTTTAAGCTTTGTATTTATTTATAAGCATTAAATTGGAATTTATGTACACTGAGAAACATTGCAATTATCAATATATAATAAATGCATAGAAAGAAATAGGTATGAAATACTGGTGTCATTGCAGTTCAACGTTATACAGCACAGAAGATTTTATTATGCATCCTTATGCCAAGAAGTTAGGCTGTATCACGCCTAGACGTTATCTCATTAACATCCCATTCATTCCCAAATCTAAATCCAAATTACAATTGTTTGATTTAGTGCGTACACATCATTTGTAGGTTGTCTGCCTTTTGGGAAAGTCAAGAGATCTGAGGCTATTGCAAACATTTTAATTTCCATTCACACAAAACTCTAGCATAGTCCTCAGGTCCTTCCTTTGAGCTCAGAAGGTTTCTTTGAAAAGGACAACTCCTTGAATTGTCCTCTTTGCATCCAAGGCAATGACTACATTGCAGTGACCACACCACATGAAGGTAGATAAAGCTACGTACCGTGAGCCAAACCCCACGCCATTCATCTCTCGCAGGGCAAATATGCCAGGTGCATATCATGCAAGATGTTGCTATTGGTGGGGAAAAAAAAAAAAAAAAAAAAAAAAAGTCTGATAAAAATCACACCAAACACTCAAGGAGAAAAGGATAACCCTTGGCATTTCATTCTATCCTTTTTGCCCTCTAAGCGCTTTAGAAACCAGAGAGGTGCTGTGTTTTGTTGACAGCCGACTGGAAGGCTGAGGTTACGTCCAGCACGCCAGAAATTTCTTTTAAACACCTTCGGCTTACAAAGCATCTATGGAACTATAAACACGAGAGGCTCTCGTTGCAATGGGTTGCCATTCGTCCTGGGAACACAGACTCTCCTCCAGGACATGGCTTGGCGGATCATATAACCGATGTCTGCAGAGGGACGGAAGCAGCAGCACTGCCTGCAGCGGGTTTTCACCTTGCCGAGAGCACGCCTGTCCTCCAGGCTGCAGGGGACAAGGATAATTTCAATTTATATATATTTGCATTGTTTATTTATATAATACGAATTTATATAGCACCACAGTGCCATGCCTACCCTGCTACCGATACCCAAACCAGGCAACTTAACATTATTTTGGGTCTCTCTACACCATGCTGTGCAGTCTGTGCTGTGACTGTGGGGCAGATATATCCCATTACCATTTTTTTTTACACCATTTTTTAATGCAGATCAGGAGAAGTTTGCATTAGATTACACGTTTGGCTGTTGAGGGAATTGGTGTTAGGCTTCTGTAAGAAATGTGCCTTGCTACAGCACAGCGGGTTGATGAAGTAACTAAAACAATACAAAACCACCGGGAAACACATTAAATGGATTAAGAGTTGGCTAACTTCAGGCCTCAAATATAATTATAAACAGAGAAATTTTCTTTGAGTGGGTGTGTGTTTGGGGAGATCCCATAGGGACTGATTCTTGGCTCTACACTAACGTAGTTTATCAGCAACTTGGAAAGAAAAAAAAAAAAAAAAAACTTTAAATCATTACCAACAAATTTTTCAGATGAACCAAAGGTTGGGAAAATGGTAAAGATCCGGAACAGAGGTCAGTGAAACAAATGAGTAATTGGTAGTCTGGAGGTAAGCAAGTACAGCCAAACGGAGTCACAAGATCAGAGAAAGAAGACGGTATTTGCCTGGTGGGGGTTGCAGCAGTGGAAAGCCTTGACTGAAAAAGGCTCACAAGTCATGGTGAGCAACCAACTGACCGTGAACTGACCCGATCTGTGTACATACAAGCAGAGGAAATCCAGGGAGAAGAGGAGGATTATGTTGCCTGAGTATCCTCCCCTCTCCAAACTGCTGCCAACGCATCGTGCCCTGCTCTTGCATCCACAAAACAAGTGGGAGGTTGGCAAGAATGTACATGGTGCTGAGAAGGATGACTTCCAGGGAGACATTTGAGAAGCTTAGTCTGTTTAGCTAGTCAAAAGAAAGCTAAGGGGTGGCTAGACACTGATCCAAGTGCCTCCAGGCAGAAATCCAGTACCAGAAGTCATCTAAGGTCTAGCAAACAAGGAATGTCCCATGCCACCAGATCTGGGGCTTTCCCAACTCCCACGCCAGGTGCAAGCCTTTTCTTCACAGGTGAGGCACACATCGACCTTTGTCTCAAAGAGAAATTCCAGTGCCTGGACAAAGAAAGCTGCAGCATGCTCTGGCAGGTCCCTGCCAGGGACCCGGAGCCCGTTGCGCACTGCAGAACTCCCTGACTTTGGAGTGCGAACGTGGCCAAAGAATTTGGGTCCAGGATCCTCCAGCTCTGTTTTCATTCTGTGGTTTTCATCTTCGTTCTGATCCCAGTGCCAAAGAAACGTTGCATTGTTTGAGAGATTTGAATCTGGTGGCCCAGCCTGTCTCAGAACAAGCGCTTTCAAAGCTCCTGTCTAATCTCTGAAGGGAGAAGAAGCTAAAAACCAAGGGACAAGGGGAGCAGGCTCGGGCAAGAAAACTGCTGTGCCTTTCCCCCCCCAAAATAAAGGAAGGATTATTCATTGACCAGTTTAAGGAAGAGAAAAATGGAAGGGTTGGGGAGCAGAAGCACATTGTAATGTAGTACATGAGAAAGACATGAAAAAATAATAGGCATTTACTGCACCCATATTTCAGCAGCTCTTATTTCCATTGTCCTGCCTGCTCCTTTGGGAGACCTCTTATCCCATCCCTTCATAGGCCAGTAGCCAAACGTGACGGTGTAAGGAAGGTCAGAAAGGGTTGGCTAAAATCAGGCTGGATCCATCTGGCTGCAGATCCTGCCTTAGTGCAATCCCTCCCTTTTCATGTTGTTTTTGTTTGTTTTCTTTTTTTTTTCCTTTTTTTTTTTTTTTCCTTTCCTTCAGCTCTACTGGGAGATGCTTGGAAGCACAAAGAAGGGAAAAATAACCGGTGAATACGTAACAGGAACAATTCGTTCTTGGATTCAGAGCTGTCTGTGGACAATAGTAAGCCAGTGTTTCGAGTGAAATATTTGAATAGCAATCCCTATGAGGAGTATGGAATAATTAATACCTGGATGTGATACACAAGGGTGTGGAAAGTTGAAGTGGGTGTAGCAACGTGGGAGCATGGCAGTATTTGAGAAAAGAAAACATCTTTGGAGGTAGCTTTTCATGGGGGAACACATGGAAAAAGTACATGAAGAACAAGATGGATGCTTTAGCACACATTTTAAGTGTCTTTAAAACATTGTAAGAAATTGTTAAAAAAAAAAAATCTGGTATTTTGCAAGCAATCTCAATGCTAGCCGCATATTTTTAATTGCAGCAAATTATTGACTTACTTGAGCTTTACAAAACATTGGTGAAACTCGCTACACTTAAGAACAATCGCATGGGCTACTTTAATATTCAAACACTGATGAATAAACGAGCATTGTTCTGTATTAAGTTTTCAACAAATTGTTGCTTCTGCTGGTTGAACCTTGTGTTCGCTGCAAAGATTACTTTCTCATGGCATTTCTAAAAGCTAATGTGCAAGAGCAACATATAATTTGAGGTCCTTTCAGTTAATTGCCCACACAGCTGAATTCTGCAAAACTCCTCAATTACAAAAAAGGCAAAATCCGAGCTGTTTGTTTATTTTCCCTTCAGTGGGAGCGAGGCTTTCTGCTAATCAGTGACTGCAGCTGAAATGAATTCATCATCACAATGGTAAAACAAGTAGTGCATTCATTTAGCAGCACGTTAAGCTGTGCATACATTTCAGCCCCTTTGCAATGTGGTTGCTATGGCATTTGGGGGTGGTGGTGAAGATGACGGGAGATTCTCAACATAAATGCCAAACCGCGCTGTAATATATGTTGGAGTGACCTGCTATTAATTCGGTGGCTGCTCTTTTATCATGAAAAACAGATCAGCTCAACTTTCCCTCCAAGAATGGATGTGAAATGTGAACCAGCAGTGGCTACAGGAGCATAAATCACGTGAAAAACTTTAAAGGTTGGGTTTGTGTGTTACTGGGGCTTTCTGAAACCATAGAAGGGTTATAAGCAAATGGCAATAAGGGATGGTTTGCGCTGAAAAGTTGGGTTCTGCACCTGTCCATGGACTTTGTTCTATCAGTTCCATCTTGCCATAAAATGCAATGGTTGTCAGGAACTTGTGTTAACTTAAATACGTGCTTGTAATCCCCTAAGAGCTTTTTCTACAGGGCTGTGAAAGCTGTAGCAGAGATGCGCATTTCTTTGATCCCATGCTCTTTACAGAGAATCTGGCAGCTTGTTTTCCTTAACTTCAGGAAGAAACAAATAACAATTCTCTTTCGTGGCCCTTTTTTTGGGGCTGTGTCATCTTTGTGTCAGGGGCCAGTGGTACCAGTGGTTGGTGCCTTCTTGCTCAGTGGGAAGGTGACAGCTTTCCTGCTGGGCACACGTTTCTGACACCGCTCTGGAGGTGAGTATCAATGGGAATTTAAAGTATGTTGGCACCGGGCTCTCAAACCTGAGCTTCCATGATGCTTGCGGCAGGCTGCCCTACGGTGAGAGAGGCGCTGATTAAGCCGTTGCCTGCTGGTCGCTTTGGCAAGTAAAATGCTGCCAGTAATAAGTTCAGCAAAGGACGCAAAACCAGCTTTTAGGTGCCAAGGCTTGTCTTCTTGTCTTCCCTGCATTGTTTTCTGCCCTGCAGGTCCTGACAGAGGTCACAGCCGGTGATGTGGCCATTTCCATCAGCCCCCGACCCCATAAAGAGCCAGCGTGGGGAATACTGGGGCCATTCACTGAGAGCTCCTGGGTTCTGTACACAGGGGCAGCCAGAGTTTCTCTTATTCTGTAGAGCAATTTCAGCTCATCTGGCATTTTTCATTCAAGAGCATTAACCTACAGTCTAATATAATTATGCACTATATGCTCTTAAATTTTTATTTAGTTACACGCACTCGAGAGCAAATGGTCTCTTTTTCCCCTGGTATATCCACATAACTGCTCTCAGCGTTAATGGGATTTACAGGGGTTTATCAAGTGATAATCAAAGCCTATTCTTCAGCCTCTGCTAACATTTACTGTGTAATTTCCTGCTCTCCCAACGCACGGGGAGTATAACTACGCACTATTAAGTGCAACGCAACAAGGGGAGAAAAACATTTAAGGTCAACGCTCAGCTTTGCCCATGCTGTTGCTGGAAACCTGTTAGACACTGAGCTCTTGTTGAAGCGTTGTAATAAATCACGCAGAATGAAACAAAGGGAAAACTGTTTTACAAGTCAGGCTCCATGTGGATCTACAAAAGATGGTCCTTTGTGGCACCTAGGTGAGTCTTTGTAGGAGCCCCACAAGCGGTGTGTTTGAGGTTGGAGGGACCATACGGCACCTTGCTCTTGCTCAGAGGAGAATATATGAAGAAGACAACTCCAGCTGGGCTGATTCAACCTATTCTTAGGTGCCTGCAGCCTCCTGCCAGGCAGGCGTGAAGCAACAAGTCCTTCAAGCACTGCTGCCTCTGCTCTTCAGTGCCCAGAGGAACCGCTGCCGGTGGGTGTGCACCGGGCTCCTTGCAGCCTTGCTCCCTTCCTTTAGGGCAGAAAAAGCCACGTTCTGACCCGTGTCATTGAGCCACAGCCAGTTCTACACGGTTTTTAAAATAAAACATCTTTGAATCTCTTCTTAATGCGAGTAGCTTTTAACGCTTGGAGGCCTGAAGTCTGCGGCATGAACTTTCTTTGCAGGAAACAAGCACAGAAACACACAGCCTGGTTATATTTTATACATATTTTCAGTTTAGGGGCTTACTGTTGCTCTCCAGCCATTTATTCTGTGCCACAGCATGTGGAGGGGAAGCTGAACGGGAAGGGAGTATGGAAACACAAGCAATTTTAATAACCGCTAATACAAATTCTAGCCACATGCTTAGCCGCCTCCCAGGGCAAATCAGATTAGCTTCAGCAATAACACCTCACAGATATCGGATCATTGGAAAATTTGAAAAAAAAAAAAAAAAACGTTGCACAGGGTTTGCACAGGCTGAACCTGTGTTGGTGCTGCCAAGTGACTGCCACCAGCTCGCTGCAGCTCAGAGGACAGGCACACCTCTACTGCTGGGACTGATAGAAAATAGGAGAGAGAGTTGGTTTTTTCACTTTCGTAGTGGAAAACTTGCCTGCTCTAAGGGGAATGTCAGGCAGGCTCAGCTGCAGGCAGATAGAGCCAGCGGCATCCCACACACATACCAACACATGCACAGGGAGCGCACACAATATGCAAACACCCTGAAATCCCAAATAAATATCTTGAAAATCAGTTGTGCTCCGGGGGAAAGAAGGGGCCTGCCCACACACAGAATTAAGAAGTTAATTAGCGTTTAAATATTTCCTTGCAGCTCTGGCACTGTTGCTGCTTCGATGAGTATAAAACCAGCAAGAGCACGGTGACTGAAGGGGAGAGGAATGGTGCTGGGTTTCAGTAGGCTAAGATAAAAGATAAACACAAAGCATGCAGGTGAACTGTGCATGCTTTTTATTACAGTTTTAATATGGTACGGTTGGCAACGGAGGGAAAAACATGCCCCAAAACACTTATTCATTTTGATCTAGCAGTGACCTTTTAGTATGGACCCCTGCAGAGGTGACAAAGCTAGCTGGGGTCTTGTGTAAAAAGGATGAAGGAAAAGGTACTTCAAGATCACAGAAAATCAAGGTTCTGCCATGGGGAAACATGATTTCATCCTGTATATCACCAGAAGTGATGAGCTATTCATTCTGATACCTCCCCATGTGTGACCTCAAGGTGCGATGTGTTTCATTGGGTCTGCCACGAAGACTCGTCCATCACCTGCAGTTAGAGAAGGATGTGGTATCTCTATTGAGGCTGGCAGTGGAGAGAAAAAAAGGCTGCTTACCCATTCCTCCAGTCATTTGGCTATTTATCATAGGACCATAGAGTGATAGGATCATGGAATCAGAATATCCCAAGCTGGAAGGGACCCACAAGAATCATCAAGTCCAACTCCTAGCTCCACAAAGGACTACCTAAAAATTAAACCCATCTACCCCTTTGGGACAGAATCCAAGACAGGTGAGAAGTGATAGGATGTGAGGAAACTGTCTCAAGCTGTAACAGGGAAGGTTTAGATTGGGCATTAGAAAGAATTTCTTCACAGAGAGTGGTCAGATGTTGGGACAGGGGAGTGGTGGAGCCCCCATCCCTGGAGGTATTTAAGAGATGTGTGGACGTGGCACCAAGGTTTAGTGATGGGACTCGGTAGGTCAGGTTGATGGTTGAACTTAATGATCTTGAAGGTCTTTTTCAACCTAGATGATTCTGTGATTCGATGATTCTGTTTTGGTAGCTCTTTGAGTGCCACCAGCAGGCAGATAAAAGAGTACTGGGGGAACCAGAGGTGTCTGAGGCACCCTGCTGATGGTTTTACCCTGCACTTACTGTTACTGTGCAACTCCCAATGTGAATAAATGGATGTTTGTGGTGGAAAGGAGGATGGCTTTATAATTCTCTCTCCACAGCTTAGGCTTTTGGATTTGCCTTTTTTTGAAAAGTTTTTCAACTCATAGATTTTTAACTTCTAGCCGGAGTTTTCATGTTGCCTCCGAGGCAGAGCAGTTTCACTTCAGGTATTGAAGCTATACATTCCTCTTTTCAGGTCTCTAGGGATATGAGGTGTTTCTGCTTCCAGAAATGTGTCTAGCATGTCAAAATGGAAAGATCTTTGCATTATAATTTTTAAAAAGGTGATGGGAAGCTTCCCAGACATAAGTACTATGTGATCAGAATATGCACTTCCAAAGGAAGGAGTCTAGCAGAGCTTTACATAGGACCAAAGCTTTATAGGAACATACAAGAAAGATGCAGAGGAGAAACATTGCCCCTTTAAAGCTTACTAATTGCTGCCTGCATTACAGTTGTGACAGCCTAACATTTTACAGCTCATTTCTCTTAACAGCTGATAAATGGTTTGGTTTTATGCGCTATTCCTTGTCTCAAGAACTTCACTTGCATCAACAAGAATAAGATCAACGTTCCGCGAGCACAGCTGCAGCAAGGCAGCTGGCTGCTATCGATCCTATTAAATTCACCTCTCCTGCTTCTCTTCCAGCTTTTACACAGACTCATTTTCTGACCTTAATCGTGATGTTTTACCTGTTGAGGTGCCACCTGACTCAATGGTAGATGAAATACTTCTTACCTTAGCTATCCACTTAGCTCCATCTATAATGTGCTTTGTGCTCTTCAGATGAAACACCACAGAAGTGCAGGTGTTATTGAAACGCACAGGTGGATAAAACAGCCTTTCTGGAAAGGACTCTCATGTTCTTGACTGTCCTTTGCACGTTCTGGACACTTAGGGCTGAACGTTTTCATTTAGACACAGAGTGATGAGTCAGTGATGAGAATGTTCCTTTAATCTATTTTATTACAATCAGGTATTTCCATTTCACTCTGATTAAGAGGTAAATTAATAAAGAGTTGTTTTTTTTCTTCTCCCTTCTAGCTTCTTCAATTGATATGCATGGTTTTGAGTATCTAAAAACTAAGTATCTAGAAATTTTTAACTATATTTAAGAAAACTGTGCAACATTTCAGAACCCTGATGGTTGTTTTTTTTTTTTTTTTTGAGCCAGGTGAGCTCCACAATCCAGTTCCCAATGCAACCCCAAAAGAGCTGTACTGATACAGCAGCATGGGGCTGGAGTGAAAAGCAAAGGACAAGCATAATTTGAGTATTGCCATCGAAGACTCAGCATCTTAAAACCAAAGCACAAAGGGTTCTGTCTATCATCAGGGAAAGAGCAAGCCTGAGAAGACAGAGGATGCTCAATTTGTCTGCCACGGTGAATGATCCCTGGCTGCTATGCAAGGAAGTGCAAAGCAGCGATGTGCATGGCCTGTAAAATTCCTTCCTTTATTTATTTATTTTTGAAGGTGTGCAGCTTTTTAGGAGGGTGTTGGAGGACTTTACGGGAGAAAGGGAGAAAACCCCATAGAACTGTTTGTACCATCCCCAGGGAGTGGTTTTTGGAGCGAACAAACCTAAACACTAGGGTTAGTTTTTGTTTCAGAGGGAAGCATCTGACCGAATCCCAAGGACAGCTGGGACTGAACTAATGTTTATGCACTGCGGATGCTCAAGGGAGAGGACCCAAAAGTGAATGGGGAGCCGAGTTATTCAGGAGGGTGGAGGCACCTTAAAGGGAAAGAGGGGAACTGGTTGCCAAGAAACTACCTTGGGAAAAAAGCAAACACAAACAACTCCATGGATAAATGTAGGGTGGAGGCTGAAAGGAGGCTTCTGACTCGTGGCTAGCTTACTGTACACCCTAGGACTGGGAAGTTAACTGTTTTGTGGTTGAATTCGGCCAATTCAGGATGAGGCTCACGCTGCAAGGTAGCTGGGGCTGGGGCACTGCTGACTCCTGAGCTTCCTTTCAGACCCAACCTCCTCTGTAGGATGGTCCTAATCGATGTGGTGCCATCCTTTCCTCAGCACAGGTCCCCAGGTCTGAGTATTTCCCTTTACAGAAATAATAGTAAATATTAAATAATGGCACCGATGTAAAAATAAACAAAATAATAAAACAACATAAAATATGTTTTTAGAATAAAACCGTAAGATAAAGGGCTTGCTCCCCAGTTGGGCTGGACAGGGCCAGTTCTCACTTCTGTGGCCACATTATAGGAATGAAGGATTTGATTCAGGTCGCCCAAAAAGGGCTTGATCTCTTTTTGGACCAGGAGTATCATTAGCTCCTTCCTTATTCTGCTCTTCCAAAATACTTACTGCTGAACAAGAGGGGAAAAAGGATGAATCACTGCAAATATTTGGCTGGTTTTGCAGTAGTAAAAGCCTCTCTCCTATAGTAATCTCTTCCTCTGTGGGCTCACTTCAGCTTATTTTAGCTCATGAATGAATGTATCAAGCATGTCTCTTGAAATTCAAGAGATAAATACTTTAATTTAGAATGAAAGGGCAAAATAATGAAGGAGTCTTGATCTATGTACCTAAAAATAAACATGACCAAGTCTGTTTTTCAGGGCATCGAATATTCCACAGGTGACTTTCCTGTAATTCTAGTATTTGACACTACAGCTGCAGTGTAAGAAAGACAACAGAAACCAAATGGACTGTGAAACAGTCCTCATTTATTGCCGAAAATAGTCTAGTATTTGTATTATTTTTACTGAGGGAACATTGTCTGACAGAGTAGCTTAAAATAACACTGCTATTGCTAATGAATTTGTTCTTTTAATTTGTGTTTCCTGGGGAGTATTGCTCAGGCAGAGATTGGAGGGATGCAGGGACTGCATTCATCCATGCAAAAAAACGGGGCAGCAAACTTTCTTATAACTTCTGCTAGAAATAAATAGAAAACACTCCAAGTCTTCACCAGCTCTAGAGAAAAAATATTGCAAATAAAGGAAAAGAAATTGCAAATAAAAGTTAAATATAATTTCTACTATATTAATTTCTATTCATAATTTCTATTGACAACATGAATATATTTTATCTAAACATTTCTATTTTCTTCCACAGGCACAGTGACACTGCTTTCAGACAGTTCAGTGGTTAAGCATCTCACATACCATATCAAAGAAATCCTCCTAAGATAGTAATTCTACGCACAAAATATTGAAAGCTACCTTTTTTTTGTAATAGGAGATATTTCCAAAAGGTTAAAGGATTGTTTTGAAACTTTCCAATTCATGAAGAGAATTCCAGTGGTAAGATTTGAAGATAAAAATATTTCATATCAACAACAATCATGAAATATTGATAAAAATATTTGACATCAACAAAATATTTGATACCAACAACAATATCAACAATTGTAAAATAAATAATTGATTTAATTAAAATATAAAGTTTTGTAAAAGAAGAGAACTAATTTATACCAGAGTCCAGCAGTACTTAAAAGACATGAGCATGTTTTACTAGGTTATGGTAAAAAAGGCTGCCATCAGTCTTCAGAAAAAGAAAATAATAATAAAATTACTTCGGAATTAATGTAAAGAATCTATAAGGTCGGTCCCAGCTATATAAATAACATTGCTAAGTAAAACTGTGTGGGGCTTGGCTAACTGAAAATGGAACTGGAAGCTGGGAACCCTGAAGGGACTTTCAGTAAGTTATTTCTCCTTTTCTATTTATAATTCCTGGATTATAATAATACTCTACTGTACACACACGCATTTTGCAGGGCTTCAGGGTTGGTCTAAAGGCCGCTGAAGACAGCTAGAGATTTTCTGTGCTGATCTTGGGGTTGCCGCCCAGGTGGGAGATGCCAGGCACTGCGCACCTTCACCCCGCACCTGCAGCCGCCGGAGCATCGCTGTGGCAGACCAGCATGAGGCAGGCACAGCAGATGTGATAGCACATGTACTGCCTTTGTACCTTCTGTGGTTTCACCCCTTCAGATGACTCTGCTTATGGATTTGGGAGTGGATCCTAAAATATAGGTATTAATTTCCCATACTTCAGTTTCTGTAGTTAGCTGATGCTCCAAGCACCCAAGAAGGTCCATAAAAAAATTAATCAGTAAGTTCAGAGCACGATTCAGGTGACTGCAGACATATAATTCAAGATGAGATGATGCACACTCTCCCCTCCTTTGACTTGATTTGCTCTTTACAGATGCCTTGCTCAGATCAGTTGTGCTCTATCTTTTGGGAAGGCTTTTTGGAAGTGTTGCATCCCGCGAAGCAATGGGCATGTTTGCTCCAAACAAGGCTGGAGAGGGGGGAAATGAAAAAGGCTCAGAGCCATGCAAACCTTCTTTTATCTGGAAGAAATGCTGCAAACAGCGTATGGTGCTTTTTTGCCTACCCAGACGTTTCAACTGGTGGCTTTGCTGCTGCTTCAGAGCTTCTGAGCTGGTCAGGGTAACACCTTGATGTGCTCAAGGCGTTTTTTTTTTCTTATTAAATCATAAGAATGACAAAAAGCACAAATATTCCCCAAATATCTTATGTTTCTCAGAAGATCGACATATGATGTTCAATGCAAAACTTAAGGAAAATAACATTGCCTGCAAATATTAAGATTCTCATTGGCACCTGGCTAGAAGCAATGAACTTTATTTCTATTCCTAACCTCAACGCCTGTGAGTTTCTGTTTTCAAACAAATTGCAGGGCTCTGCTCACTACAGCAAAGGGGAACCACTAAGTACTTCTAAAGACAATTTGTTTTTTAAGCATGAAATCTCTCAAACATCTTAACAGCCTTTATTTTTTCCTGCATTCCAGACACATCCCTGATTTAAATCATAGCAAAAGACAGCATTGGGGGAACTAATATCAGGAACTGAAAAACATCTATATTTCTGGCACCTGCTTGGTACATAATTAACACCAACAAATAAAAAAGGCCGACAGAGGAGCTGATCTAGCAACATCAAAAGAAACCAGTAAGGAAACATTTGCTCCTCCGTTACGCACAACGCCACTTCGTCCCTGGAACTGTAGAATTGTTTTTCTAAGCTACAGATAAGAGGGTTGGGAAAACAACAACTGTACGTAAAAAGAGAAGAAAGCCTAGCTTCTACACTTGATCTTGAACGTTCAAACAGCTTCATCCTCCTAGCTGTGACACCCAGTGTCTTTCCTAGCTATGGAGTTACCACACCTAATTTACAGACTGGAATTGGGGGCATCAAAACCCTAAATGACATTAAACCCCACGGGAAGCTGATAGCAGAAAAAGCCTAACACTGCACTGCTTGTTCTTCTAACTCGTAAACTTGTTGGCATATCTTCTATGTTTATTATGCTGATAAGTAATACTCTTACAAAGTTTATAGTGATGTGCAAAAAATACATTTTTAAATAAATAAGGAATGGTCCACTGCTGATTTATGAGGCCATTTCCTTCCCTGCATACCAAAACAGCCAGATAGCTTTCTAGAGAGCCAGGCGTCCAAAAGAAAGATATGTTTGGCTCTTGGAGAAAGAGAAAGCCATTACTGAGTACATTTGCTGTTGGTTTTTGTCTCTTGCTGTTTCTGAAGCAGCCTTTACACAATGCAATATTCTGTTTCCAAGCTAGATAGTCACAATTTTTAACTGGTTCAATAAAAATTAAAACTATTACACTCTTTCTCGAGTAGAGTAACATTTTCAAGAACAAATTTCTATTCAAAGATGTGTTATAGATGTTTCAACTGCCATCAGTTTGCTTTTCTATAGCTTCTAGTGTCTTTGTAACAACATTAGATTGCCACAAAGAGCAATAAACGTCATGCAGTCTTCCTGCTACAGAAATTGGTTTCAGAATGAAGGAACACGAGAGAAGTATTTGTGTTTTCCAGTGCTTGCTATATCAAACCAAAATGGCACACAACATGAGGATATAGAAGAACATAACTGTTAAAGAATGTGGTCTATTCTTCAGGAGTTATTGAGAAGAGTTGGGTTGGAAGGGACCTACAAGGTGCCGTAATCAACTCACTTAGTCCTCCAAAGCAAAGCATGCTGATTTAAGTCCAGCCAAAGGTTTTCTCTCTTTTTGGATGCAATACTTTTCCTACAAAGTACAGAAAATCAGATGTAGCATTGCCGTAGTCAGACTCTAAGGTACTTCATAGAGCACCTTCAAAACAGGCAGAGATGTTGAGCCTGTACGGAGAAAACCAGTAGGTAGAACTAAATGTGTCTGGTGGCAAAAAGGACACTACAGAAAATCTCTCTTCACCGATATACTGCAAGTACATACACTTCAGTGAACGTCAGTCAGCACTGAAGGGATACAGAATAAAATATTTGTGAGTTGGACAGTCCTGCAAATAAAGTATTTTCTGACGCATCACCATCTTGTAAACATAACTGCTACGATAATTAACTCCACATTTTATCTGTTGCTGAGGCTTCATTCAAAAACTTTGTGCATGAGTGGTATCCTTTCTCTTCCGTATCCTAAGTGATAGTAAATTACCATTTTGTAATTAGGCAACTGAAGAGCATGGACGTGAATTCAAGAAAATCACAGTCTTTTTTTAAATTCTATTTTTATTTCAGCTTTCAAAGCAGTACAGGTTAAAAAAAAATAGAGGAATAACAGTAGCCTTCTACCTAGATATGCTCCTTCAGGCTGACTTAAACTTATGAGGTCATTTATTCAGCGGTTCCCAAATAATGACTTCATTCAGACAGCAGGGACTCCCAGTGCAGCAATCGTAGAATAAATTCATGCAGGTCAGCAATATCTTGACCATAACTTAAAGTAATCGTTTTTTAACAAGAGGAAAATGTAATGCAAGGGGATCGTCTCTGAATACGGGATCAGAAGATTTGCCCCACCCCAGAACTAAGCTCTAGAAGGTGTCTCCTTCACCACTGCAATGCAGCTATCAAAGCCAAAGATAACTTCGGTCCTGAGGAGCAACTGCAGACCCTAGCCACCAGTCTGTTGTGGGAGTGCACAGAAAGAATTTGCCACAGCTTTAGGGAGGCTGGGGAGAACCCTAAAACTCAGAGGAAAGGCATATGGAACAAGCACCAGTCCTGTATACCATTCCTAAAATCCAAACAAACAAACAAACAAAAAAACAAAATGGCACCAAAGTCCCTGAAGTCCATCTACCTAGAATTAAAAATCAGGTTCGGAACAAAGCTGTAGATATTACAACTGAATAAACAGAGTGGAAAATAAGGGAAGTATTAAAAGACTCAATACTCACAAAAATGCAAAAATCATTCACTGAATATGAGACTGGCCAGCAAAGATCATCAACACCCAAAAAAAAAAAGTCTTCCTACTTAACGCATTTCCCTGTTTGAAAATAAATCTACAGAAAATTATTCTCAGATGTCTAAAATGTCACTTAAACAACAGCAAGGGTTGAAGAAAGGAAAGTGGTTTTTTGTTTTGTTTTGTTTTGTTTTCCATTTGTTCAAATCCTGAGAAATAAATAAAAGAAAAAGGGATAACTTTTCTCAAAGGTGGTCATCTAGACTGGACCACCATAGGTGTCCAGAAGTAATATTAGCTAATCTTATCAGAAATAGATAAGGCTTAACTGAGTCTTAAAATTAAGGAAGTCAGACTATTCCTCAGCAGCCACCCCTGACTTCCTTGCTGGCTGGACGGCTGTCCCACGGGTCCGGTGTCGCTCCGGCGATCGGGAGGATTAGATCTATACATCCACATCTGACTGCCAGAAGTGTGCTGAAATTTGCATTAAGTACAAGAACTCCTTTGATCAAAACATGGCATACATTTTACACATCAAGGGGCTCTACAGGAGAAGTGTAAGCTTACCAAAGCAGCTGCAGGGATTTGGGGAGGGATTTGACAGAGAACAGAGTGATGACATCGCTGTCACAGTTTCTGCAGAAGGCTGACTCGATCTGATTAATAACAAAGAACCAGGACTGCACGAGGACAAAATAAAAAAAAAAATGAGGTGTTTTAAGACCAGCTTGACAACTACAAACATCAGGCTTGTGGGCTGGTTGGAGCTGGAAGGCTGTACCTTCACTGGGAAAGCCACCAAGGGCTCTGTTGCTCCAACCCCGAGTATCCCAAAAGCACGCACTCCTCAGTCCCCCTTCTCTTCCAGGTCTGTCTGAGAAAAGCATGCAACATAGTTAAAGGCATCAAAATGGTAGAAAAATGTTTTTTGTTTGTTTGTTTGTTTCCCATTGGGAAATCTAGGAGATTATTATTGTGCTTCTAATTAAGACATTAACATTTGCTCTGGAGGTTGTAGTTAATAACGGCAACTCATCAAGAGGGTCCCCCGGCCACTAATTACTTTTTTCCACATCAAATTTTCAACCTGAATTTTCCCTTCCTATTCCTGTGTAGTTATGTCAATTTTCCTTGGAATTGTCCTTAAGAATTCCTTTGGTTCTCTTTATTATTATTATTTTTACTAAATTATTTACTTTTTTTTTTTTTTTTTTTAATAAATCAGAAATCCTTCTTTTGCTGCCCTTTCATTCAGTTTCTACTCTAGACACTGTCCAGAGATGCGAATGTAATGTTTTGCTGATTTTTCTTAATTAAGGGAGAAGCTGAAGATGTTCATTTTGATGCCTTACATTGTGCAAGACTGGTGGTTTAAACCCTCAGGCTGCACATACCACTGTGCCCCTAATTCCTGTAACGCTCATCCTCCACCTGTGTGAAATTATTCACTGGTAAACGTAGGACCTGCCCCCTCAAGCTAATCCATGACAATGACCTTATTGATGAAAAATGAAAAATCTCACATGAAAAAAAAAAAAAGGCAGCATCGGGTTAGCAGCAGATTGCAGCTCTGTAAGATGGGCATTGTCATTTTATCTATATCTACCCTATAAAACAGGTATTTACTACCTACTTTTATTTAACCAATGTCAGAGTACTGAGTAGACACCCTGTGTATGCAGTTGAAGACTTCTTCATCTAGGGTTGATTCAAAAGATTTTAAAAAGCATTTTTTCCTCTTATGATGAAGGACGTAACTGTGTATTTTGTGAAATATTTAACGTCTTGCCGTTTTCTCCTTTTTTCTAAATCCTCCTGCATTGCATTGTCACAGCTTGAATTAGCCCTGCAGTTCAGAGCTACCTGTCTCTCGCAAGCCTGATCACTCTGGTTGCTTTAATGAATATTTACCATCCTGCAGAAAAGCTGAAGACGCCTGACTGCAGCTGTGCTCCAAAACACCGGAAAGGACTGGGTCTTTCTAAAGCTATTACCCCAGCTCCATCGTTCAATAAAAGACAATACATGCTACACTGTAATGAAGTTTCCTATCTTTTTGTTTATACCAGTGCAGCGCAGGTTTAATAACTGCTGTAAATTGAATGAGATAATGGCGTGGACTAGACAAATAATAACATTAGTATTCAACTGAATGCCTTACCTCAATATTAATTGTTCAATAATGACTTACAGAGGACAGTCTCATTTCCACCTATCAACAACCTCTGTGGAGACAGAGCTGGCAAGCAAAGTATTTTACTTTTCTGTACAAATTTTCAAGAAATAGAAGAAAACAAGAATCTTAGCCCAAGGTGCAAGTCATACCTCATAAAAGGTTATCTGTGTAAAGATTTAGGCTCATTACCTCAACACTCCAGTAGTCAGTTGAGAAAAACAGATCCAATCAGAGAGATATTCATTGTTTTCTCAGTAGGAAGGATGGGTGAACTGCTGAAGTGCCTGTCTTTCTCAGATGCAATTATTATTTTGGATGAGAATCTGGAGTTAAGGGGGGAAAAAAGGCAAATACAAACAGCAAAGATCTGAAAACTAATGCCTTATTGTCCATACAGAAACCATGACTATCATCCTGATAATGTGTGATGAATTTCTGCTGAAGCTTTTATTCTGGGTTAACTGTTTAACTTGTCATTGGATTTAAACTTGAACATAGCTCCCCTCTCCCTGCTGAGAGCTTCAGTCAACAACTTTTATGGAACTTCTTCTACAGTTGAATAGAAATTGCATTCTGTAAGGTGAGAACAATTTCCCATCAAGTGTTTTATTAAAATAGGCATGTTGCTGAACGCTTCTGTTTTAATAAATATTTTGCTGATGGACAAAGCAAGGAGAAGCCAACAAAAAGTAATTTCACTAGGATATAAAACAAACACTTTTCAGGAATTGGTAGAAACCATCAATTTGATACTCATGCCTGACAAATTTGGTGGCTTTTTACAGCAGGGTTGATAAGAGAAGAGCAACTGATGGACTTGTGCAAAGCATTCGACACCATCCCACACGATATCCTTGTCTCTAAATTAGAGATACATGGATTTGATGGATGGACCACTCAGGTAAGGAATTGGCTGGGTGGTCACCCTCAAAGAGTTGCGGTCAATGGCTCAATGTCCACGTGGAGATCAGTAATGAGAAGTGTTTCTTAGGGGTCAGTACTGGGACCAGTGTTGTTTAACATCTTTGTAGGCGACATGGATAATGGATTGAGTGTACCCTCAGCAAGTTTGCCAATGACACCGAGCTGTGTGATGTGGTCAACACGTTGGAGGGAAGGGATGCCATCCAGAGGGACCTGGACAAGCCTGAGAGGTTTTGGTTGATGAGAAGTTCAACATGAGCTGGCAATGTGCGCTTGCACATTGTATACAAGCACCATGTCCTGGGCTGCATCAAAAGAAGTGTGGCCAGCAGTTTAAGGGAGGTGATTGTCCCCTTCTACTCTGCTCTCGTGAGACCTCACTTGGAGTACTGCATCTGTAAAGTGGGGAGAACTGGTATACTGATGTTTCCCAGAGAATCTGCAGAAGATGAAGTTATAAATACTCAGGAATAGTCATAATTTATTAGAGGATAGATAATAGAGCATTTATTAGTCATAATGTATTAGTATTTGTTTGAAAAGCTACCTGAACCAAGAATGTTTATTAAACCAGTGTATCAAAACAATAGGATGTACTATGTGTCATGGGAATTATGTATTGCTACTATCTTATACGCTACAGATACAGCCCTGGAGAGGAGCTATTTGCTTTCAGGCCTGATCAGCTAGTGAACAATGCATGAATGTGGCAACTCAAATACTGTCTCAATTTACCACTGTAAAAAATGGCAATAACAATATCCTCTTCACAAGTTTGTTTGGAGGCTAGTGCACTATGACATCTTTGGATGAAGGCTGAGACAACAGGAAACAATAATTGGGATCAAATGCTTGGAGGGTCATTTAGTGCAATTCCCTGTTATCACTGGTAAAAATATCATAAAAATTTATGAAGAACTATTTTCCCTTTCCAGTAATGTACCTCCACTCCCTTCCCTGCCTGCTACACAAAATACGCTTCTGTTTTTACTCATGCATTTCCTTCAATTTTTACTATCCCAGTCCCCAAGAGCATTCAATTTTTTCCTGCGTGTTACTGTGAACATCCTCTTTATTGATGTCTCCCAACTTTCTGTCATCAGTAATTTTAATTAGCGCATTTCTACCTTTTTTGGCATGAGCATCAATAGTGATCCCCAGACCAATAATTATAAAATAACTGAAATCATTCTTCCTTCCTTCCTTCCTTCCTTCTTTCATTTCTGCATAGTGGTCCAGCTTCAGCTGAAAGGGTAGAGTGTATCAGCTATCCTGTCTAGCCTACAGCCTGCTGGGCCAAGGACTCCCAGGAGACCGACAGATTCATGTACAAACCTCATGAGCTAAGGAAGTCACTGCGTCTCCCATTTTTTTGGCAGCCTATCTAATGGCCCAGCTCTTCTATAAAAGGTTGACAGTAACGCTGCACCTGTGTTTAAAAGTTTCTAGGACTTATTTTTATATGGTGCTCAAAATGCATTTGTATGGCGTTCAGAGCTTACCTGATAGATTGGCTTCCATAGGGGCTTGGGACATTTTAGTTGGGATTCACCTGATTTGAAGTAGCTATTTACAATCTAGGCATCTATCTGTTTAGCATGGCTCCCTTGTTTCCTTATAGTACCTGGAAAGCTAATCAACCCAGTCAGTGAGGTTTAGAGCATGACTTGTCTTGCCCTAAAGTAAACTACCGATGTTTGATCTGATGAGTCATCATCCTAAATTCCATTGACTTTATTGACTGGTGCTCCATCGATGAAAAAGAAAACTCAGCCAACGAGCTCATCTGTAGATACACTCCCACTGAAGCATCCTACTTCTCATTTCCAGACACAGGGGCAACTTCCACAGAGATGAGAACTCAGGACTTGCACAGTCTGGGTCTGCCTGTGCTGCTCAGGATCAACTGACACTAAAGGCAAGAGATGTAATAATAAGGATTTTTTAAATGACTGCTTCAGACTTCTGTTGTTAAATACACTCTGTGACTGACAAGCATGCAAACACTGTGGCCACACTTAAGTGTTTCCTTGAAAAAATATATTCTGTCTTGATGCCCTGCCAGGGCTTGAAGGTGATTAGGCTGAGCAGGCTGAGAGAACTGGGCCTGGTTAGCCTGGAAAAGAGAAGACTGAGGGAAGACCTCCTCAATGTGTATAAATATCTGTGAGGCCGGAGACGGTCTCTTTTCTGTTGTGCCCAGTGAGATGGTGAGAAGATGAGGTACTCTTAAGATCACCAAGCCCAACCATCAGCTAACGCTACAAGTCCACCACTAAACCATGTCCCTTAGCATGATATCCGTAAAACATCTCTCAAGTATCTCCACAGATGGGGACTCCACCACTTCCCTGTGCAACCTGTCCGAGTGCCTAACCACCCTTTGTGTGAAGAAATTCTTCCTGATATCTAATCTAAACCCCCTCTGGCACAATCTGAGGCAGTTTCTTTGTGCCTTTTCACTTGTCACCTGAGAAAAGAGACTGACACCCAGCTGGCTGCAACCTGCTTTTCAGGTAGTTGTAGAGAGCAATGGGGTTAGGGCTACAAAGATGGTGAAGGGCCTAGAGGGGAAGGGGTACGAGGAGTGGCCGAGGTCACTGGGCCTGTTCAGCCTGGAAGAGAGGAGGCTGAGGGGAGACTTCATCACGGTCTACAGCTTCCTCACAACAGGGGAGTGGAGGGACGGGTGCTGATCTATTCGCTTTAGTGACAAGTGATAGGACCCGAGAGAATGGAGTCAAGCTGTGACAAGGGAGGTTCAGGCTGGATAACAGAAGAGGTTCTTCACTGAGAGGGTTGTCACGTACTGGAACAGGCTCCCCAGGGATGTAGTCACGACACCAAGCCTGTCAGGAGTTTAAGAGGCATTTGGACTGTGCTCTTAGTCATATGGTCTGAATTTTTGGGTAGACCTGCGTGGAGCCAGAGTTGGACTCAATGATCCTTGTGTGTCCGTTCTAACTCGGGATATTCTACGAGGTCTCCCTTCAGCCTCCTTTTCTCCAGACTAAACCCTGATTCCCTCAGTTGCTCCTCATGCCTTGTTTTCTAGTCCCTTCACCAGCTTCATGCCTTTTCTTTGTACACGCTCCAGCCACTCAGTGTTTTTATTGTAATAAAACTAACACAAACACACTGAGAACACCAGCTGAGCGCGGAGACCTGCAGCTGACACTCAGGAGGGAAGACACAGGATTAAACCTCCGTTCTCTGCAACCTCACCCCCTTTCCCCCTCCTCCCCCCCAACCCTCTGTGCCCTAGAGGGCTAGGAGCAAGGACTGATCCCTCGAAGCCCCCTAGGAAGGGGCTGCCTCCACCTGAGGCCCCTGCGCTTGCGCGGGCGGGGCGAGGCGGGGCTCTCCCCCTCCTGGGGGCGAGGGGAGGCTGCCGGACCCCCTTCCCTTCCCCTTCTCCTCCCCTCCTTCCCCGCGGCCATGTTAGTGCGGGGAGGGAGAGGGCAGCCGCGCATCCCATGGTGCAGCGCGCCGGGAGGGCGGGGGAGAGGCCTGGGGTGGCCGGGGCAGGGAGGGAGGGAGGCTGCGGGCGGGGAGGCAGAAGGGGGGAGGCTGCCGCCCGCCCCGCCGCGCAGAGCCACCGAGAGCGGGGCTGGCAGGACGACTTCACGGCTTCCTCCTCCTCTTCCTCCTCCTCTTCCTCCCCGCCTGCCCGCTCGCCGCCCCTCCTCCGGGCCAGCCGGCCGGAGGCGGCTGCCCGCAGCGCGGTGAGTGCTGGCGGCTGGGGGTGGGGGGGGACGGACGCAGACATAAGGGGCCAGGCGGCCTTAACTTACATAACGGGGACTGGGGGGATCCTGGGGGGGGAGTGGGGGG